>NC_133666.1:39554635-39748683 GCF_037893015.1 Macrotis lagotis
AGGTACACCTGTTTTTATTGAAAGTTCCATGTCATTAAAAATGCTGCTAAGAATTTCTTTCCAGGACTGCCTACATGTAATGATTCAGAAACTGGCTTTTATTATCAAATTCCATGACCAATATTTTATCCCCCTCCCCAATAGAATATTCTCTTTCCTTTCTCACTTTGAAACTGGTTCTTACCCCACTGAAATAATTTTCTAGTTATACTAACACCACTATTCTCACATGTCCACTCTCAGTATGTATTACAGACATCACAGGGTCATGTCATATTAGCCATGAAAGGATGGTCACAAGCTGGCCAGTCAAACTCTGTTCTTTTACAGAGTCTAGAACTGAGGCCTAAGGGAACAAACAAAAAGGAAAAACAGGAGGCAGCTTTTAAGAGTTGATCACTGGGGGTGGGTAGGTGGAGCAGTGGATAGACCACGGGTCCTGGAGTCAGGAGTACCTGAGTTCAGATCTGGCCTCAGACACTTAATAATTACCTAGCTGTGTGGCCTTGGGCAAGCCTTGCAAAAAAAAAAAAAACCTAAAAAAAAGAGTTGATCACTGGATGAAGTATGAAATGGTACAAAATAGCTGTTAACTAAAGTTAAAAACCCCTTTATATACATCACTTTGTTCAACTTGTGTTCATCCTGAAATTTGGGCAGTGCAAATTAAGTTTTGTTTCTCAGCAGCCAGTGAGCTATGACCATCAGACAGTCATTATTTATTTATTTATTTTTAAGATTTTTGTAAGGCAATGGAGTTAAGTGGCTTGCCCAAGGCCACACAGCTAGGTAATTATTAAGTGTCTGAGGCCAGATCTGAACTCAGGTATGCCTGACTCCAGGGCTGGTGCTCTACCCACTGCGCCATCTAGCCGCTCCGACCATCAGACAGTTTGGCATAGTAGTCTACTTGACCACAAGAGCTACCAACAAGAAAGATAGAGGATTAAGGAATGAGGACTGTTTGTCCTTATTCCTTGTCTAGCATAGATAGAAGGTAGAATATCCTTTAGGAAATGTCCTATAATAACAGCGCTTATTTTGTGGTACTGTTTTGTGGTAAGACATTTTTAAAAAAGATTATTTTGCAGTGCAAAGAAGGTCATATGACTGCCATTTCTTTTTTTCTTTTGTTTTGTTTTTGCAAGGCAATAGTGTTAAGTGACTTGCCCAAGGTCACACAGCAAGGTGATTATCAAGTGTCTGAGGCCGGATTTGAACTCAGGTCTTCCTGACTCCAGGGCCAGTGATCTATCCACTGCACCACCTAGTTGCCCCATGCCTGCCATTTCTGTCACTGCAGGGTAACTTGTGTAGGTAGACATTCTACATTGGTCTTTTTCCTAGAAGATAAGGGTAAACATACTGGAACAATAATTCCACAATGTCCAGCTTTTCAAGGAGAAATAAATGCTACTTGAAAGAATATAAGAGAGAGGGGCAGAGCCAAGATGGCACCATGGAGGCAGGAATTCCCAGAAGCTCTTCCCAAAAATCTCCAAAATTATGACTAAGCAAATTCTACAGGGGAAGAACCCACAGAAAGACTGAAACAATTTTCCACCCCAAGACAACTTGGCAGAAAAGGTCTACTTGAAAGGACATGGGTTGGAAAGAGCCACAGCCATAACTTATGAAAACAAACTGGCTTCAGCCTTCCAGAACTACCTTCAAGGGTGGCTGGGTCCATGGGGGCACCTGGGTCTGTGGCAGTGGAAGAGGTTTCCAGATCTCTTGACCTGGGGATCACCAAGGATTTGGCTTGGAGGGTCGATGGGAGAACTCTGCCACACCAGAGTGAGTGAGGAGACCAGGCCAGTGTAGGCCTCAGCGCAGCCCTGCCTCAGGAACCTATGGAGCCACCCAGCAGCTGGTTCCAGAGTGCTCAGTCCACAGATGGTAAGGGAGTTGGGGGAGAATGCAGAGGTCTCTCTGCTATACATGGGGCAGGACTTTGCTGCTTTGCCCATACTCAGATCCAGGGCCTAGTCTGGGCCCCTATACTACCATAGGGGAGTACAGACCCTCCTCACAGCTCTAGGGCAGAGGGGAATGCCTGTGTTCATCCACAGACCAGAGTACAGGACAGGAAAGCAGTCAGAGCCCCTCATAAGACATTGGAAGAATTAAGGTCCCTGGGGGGGGGTAACAAAAATCCTCAAAAGCTTTGGAAGTATAGTAAATCAAGTCATAGAATGAGGAAATGAGCAAACAACAGGAAAAAAAGCATCTGACCATAGAAAATTACTTTGGTCCCATGGAGGATCCAAACACACACTTAAAAGATGACAAAATCAAAGCTTCTGTGTCCAAAGCCTCCAAGAAAAATGGGAATTGCTCTCAGACTATGGAAGAGCTCAAAAAAGACTTTGAAAAGCAAGTAAGGGAGGTAAAGGAAAAATTGGGAAGAGAAATTAGAATGATGCAAGAAAATCATGGAAACCAAGCCAGGAGCTTGGTGAAGGAGATACAAAAAAAATGCTGGAGAAAATATGTTAAAAACCAGTTTAGGTCAAATGGAAAAAGCAGTTAAAAGGGTCAATGAGAAGCATGTCTTAAAAAGCAGAATTGACCAGCTGGAGAAGGAGATAAGAAAGCTCTCTGAAGAAAATAACTCCTTGAAATGAGAATGGGGTTAAGAGAAGTTGATAGCTTTGTGAGGAATGAAGAAACTATAAAACAAAACCAAAAGAATGAAAAACTAGAAGAAAATGTAAAATATGTCAGTGGAAGAACAACTGACCTGGAAAACCAGGAGAGATAATATAAAAATTATTGGGCTACCTGAAAGCCATGAACTGTAAAAGATACTAGGCTTCATTTTTCAAGAACTAATACAGGGGCGGCTAGGTGGCGCAGTAGATAAAGCACCAGCCCTGGAGTCAGGAGTACTTGAGTTCAGATCTGGCCTCAGACACTTAATAATTACCTAGCTGTGTGGCTTTGGGCAAGCCACTTAACCCCATTTGCCTTGCAAATACCTAAAAAAAGAACTAATACAGCAAAATTGCCCTGAGATCTAGAAGCAGAGGATAAAATAGAATTTGAGGAAATTCACTGATCACCTCCTGAGATAGCCCCCCCCTTAAAAAAAATTCCCAGGAATATTATAGCCAAATTCTAGAATTCCCAAGTCAAAGAGAAAATACTACAAGCAGCCAGAAAGACACAATTCAATTACCATGATGCTACTCATGATTATACAGGATTTGGCAGTCTAAATTAAGTGCTCATAGGGTTTGGAATATGAAATTCTGGAAGTAAAAAAAAAGCTTGGATTACAACCGAGAATCAACTACCCAATAAAACTGAAAATCCTTTTTCAGGGGAAAAGATGGACTTTTAATGAAACAGGGGACTTTCAAACTTTCCTTTTGAAACAGAGCTGAACAGAAAGTTTGATCTGCAAATACAAGACTCAGGTACAGCATAGAGAGGGTGGATGTGAAGGGCAAATTATGAGGTATTTAATGATGCTGAACTGTATGTGGTCCTGCATGGAAAGATGGTACTGATAACTCATATGAACCTTCTCATTTATAAGAACAGTTAGAAGGGGCATATATAGAAAAAGCACGGGGGGGGGATGGGAAGGGCATGTAGGTGAGAGAAGAAAAGGAAGATCATGGGAGAGGGTAGTCAGTACAACACACTTATGAGGAGGGATGGGGTGAAAGGAGAAAGAGAATAGAATAAATGGGAGTGGGGAAGAATAGAATAAAGGGAAATATAGTTAACAATAGCAAATGTAGGAAAAAATTTTGAAGCAACTCCTCTGATGGACTTAAAATAAAAAAAATGCAACCCATCCTAGAAACAGATCCAATAGTATCTGAACACAGACTTTTTTGTCTCTTTTTTGTACACTTTTTTTGTCGCTCACTTTATTTCTCTTGAGGTTTCTCTTTTTTGGGGGGAGGGGGGTTTCTGTTTTACTTTCACAACAAGATAACTGTAGTAATATGAAAATAAATAAATCATTAAAAAAAAAGAAAGAATATAAGAGTTCATTGCCCAAAGTGGTGTCTCACTTTGCTCCCTTTGACATCTTGACTCTAGGAGTGGACAACAAGCCACCTTCAAGTAAGTGTGCAGAGCTCTTTCTGTATGCCAGAAACCTGAATCCTCTAAAGATAAAGAAATTTTCTAAGTTTGAAAGAATGATATAGATCCACAGTTGCCATAAAAAAGAGACCATTTAGTAAAAGTGAGAAGAAAAACTGAATAGCAGTGGTTGATAAGTCCCTGCTGAAGGGCACATGAGCAGTTATTTGTTAATCTGCTACTACCAATACCTGTGATAAGCTGGGCCACTCAGCTATGAACTTTGTGGGATCAAGCATGCCATTGAAAGGGTGTACCTTCACCCATGTCCATCACTTTCCACCTCTTGGAAAAGGTACCATTCTAGTGTGCCACTTGACATTTCTGGGACTTCCTAATCAAAACACTTTTTACTGATCACTTCCCCAAAATGAGGATTTCACACTATGTAAAATAAACAGCTAGGTGGCACTGTAGGGCGCAACTGGAGTCAGAAAGACTTCTCTTCCTGAGTTCAAAACTAGTCTCATACTTAGTGGCTGTGTAACCCTGGGGAAGTCACTTAACACTATTTGTCTCAGTCTTCTCATCTATAAAATGAGTGGAGAAGAAAATGGCAAACCATTTCAGAATCTTTGCCAAGAAAACCCCAATGGGGTCACAGAGACTCAGACTCGACTGAAAAAAATAGAACAACAATGAAATGTAATGCTCCTCCCAGTTCTGGCTCTATGATCAAAATATGATACAAGGAGAAAACAGGGGGATAGGGGAGATTTGCCTACATAGTCTAAAAAACCTATTGAGGGGAAATGAATATGGGGGACAGATGCAAGATGGTGAAGTAAAGGCAGAAATGAGTATGTGCTGAAAACTCAATCTCAATCAGCAGTACAAACATGGTAGTTAAAATGCCAATGAAATTTTAGAGTGCATTAAGATGATAGTTTCCAGATCACCCTAAAGATATCTCTGTCCTGATCAGATTATGTCTGGAATACTGGGTTTAGTACTAGACATCATATTTTAGGAAGAATCCTGCCATGCCAGAGAACAGCTAAAGAAGAATGGTCATAAGAACATACTCTTGGAGGATAGTTGGTGATACTAAGAATATTTAACCCTGAGAAGAGAAAATTACCACAAAGGAAAGAATCATAGGCAATGGTGAAAATTCTAAGAGAGACTTAGGCATGTTGTAAGGGGGGGAACCCTAATAATTAGAATGATCTCAAAGTGCAAAGGGTTAAAAAGAGTGGTTTCCCCCACGTTGGAGGTTTTCAAAGAAGGCTGGATGGCCTGCCTTCATCCAGCCTGGAGAATGATTTGAGGAAATTCTTACACATAAAACACTAACTGATCTCTATGATCCCTTCCCAATTCTAAAAATCTCTTTTTCTGCCAGTGGAACACAAGTCCTAGCAGGTTCCCTAGAGAACTAGAGGGACTCTGCTGAAGGACTTCATAATGACTCTCATTTCATGTGGGGCTTAGCTTAGTTAAATGCTTAGAGGCTCAACCTCAGAAGGTGCCCAAGCAGTTTATTCAGAGTTGTTCATGAACATCATCTAGGAAAGTATGGAGGGACTATCTCGGTATGAAACAGGAATGCCCATACCAAAGAAATCCCATCTCTATTGGGGTAGCACAGAAGTATAATAAGCGTAGTAACTAAATTGCTCTGCTTCGTCTTATTTAATGGGCTTATTTATGCAACAGATCATTTATTTAGAACTGGTTGATAATTAATGTAGCAAGTTAGGTGAGAGAAAAATGCTATTGTTATTATTATCATATAAACAATCATATTCTATTTTTTAATTAAGCGCTAAAGGAGGCTGAAGAGACCTTGCTCAAGAATCATGACGTGATGCCTCTCTGGCTTTCTGAAAACTAACAAGAAAAGCATGTACCTACAGATTATAACTGTAACAACATTAAAACCTAAGACTGCATATTAACAAAGAACAAAAAGAGAATTTGGAGGAATGTAAAAGTTTAGAGTTTAATATTCACTAGGTTTTTTTCCCCTGTAAAGTTGCTTAGCCTTCTAATTAAAAATAAAAATTTACTAGAAAAAAATCATTCCACACATTAATGGTAATTAAAAGATCAGCATGAATATCAGCAAGATATAATGGAAAGCATGCTCAGACTCTATTCAGATCAGAGTTTGAGGGCCACTGCCACTTACTAGTATATGACTAATGAATAGGGCATTTAATGTCTCAGGACCTCAGTTTTCTTATCTGTAAAATGAGAATAACATTTCTACTACCTATCTCATATTGTTATAAGTAAAGCAAGTGATTCACCATAAAGCATTATATAAATGTGAATTTCCTTCCCTCAACAAAGATCACAATCACCTTAGAAGACGGCCTCCTTGAGTTGGCATGGTTGAAAATATTTGTTCCCTGGTGGCCAACCTCCTAGGCGTAAGCTTTCCAAACCTTAGTCTGTCCTTTGGACTTGTAAAAGTTCATTGTATACCATCTTGGTAGATCCTGACAGAGCCTATCTTCTTCTAGCATTACTTCTAAGAACCTGGGGTCATCTCTGTGTCATGATAAAGTACTGGAGGGGGATACTCATACTTCATAATATTTTTATGTAATGCCATATTGGTCCATGTACTCATGACTCAAAGTGTGGAGGTAGATGTGTTTTGGGGGAGGAGGGGTACAAATACTTTAGACCCTAAAGAACAGGAGAAATTTAGAAATCTAAAGCAATACATACAGTGATAAAACCAAGGTTTAGCTGTTTTGTTGAGTGTTCTGGAGACAGGGGATACAGAACATAAAAAAGGTGGTTCAGAGCTTGGTTACACTTGACTTGGCTTCATGTGACTAGGCAAGATTATTTCTGGGAATTGATCCAATATTGACGTTACTCTAGCTAGCAACACTCCTAACAACATGCTCATTTTTATCTTTGTGTTATTGTTAATAAACTTTGATTCAGTACCTCCTCTCTGCTAAAACCATGTTGAATACTTTGAGGGACACTGTAGAAATCTATAACATCTTTGAGGAGCTTATATAATCTTTTTTGGGCGGGCAAGTGGGGAGGACTAAGAGAAACTTCTATAAGATATTTCACATGTTCATGTCTCTCCATTAATGTCCCATTATCCTCAGTCAGGTCCCCCATTACCTTTGGCCTCAACTAATAACAATAGTTCCTGATGAAACCCTGCCATCTAGTCTTACCATAGCCATCTTACCTAGTCTCCCTGTGTCTAGTTTCTCCCCTCTCCAATGCATCCGCATCCTCCACACAGCTCACAAGATCATCCTTCTAAAGCATAAGCATGGTTCTCTCATACTCAAGAACTTCCAAGAGATGCCTCTTGCTTCTCAAACAAAATGTAAGCTCCTTTGGGCCCTTCCAAATATGAACAAAGTCTACTTTTCCAAGCTTATTTTAAATACTCTCCTTCAAGCAATCTATCCTTTGGTCAAAAGCAGCCTACCTGCTGCTCTAGGTCCACTGAATTCTAACTCCTGCTTCCATGGTTTTGCAAAGGCTGCCCGTTTCTGAAATGCTCTCTCCGCTCACTTCCATCTCTTTAAATCTCTAAGTTCCTTCTAAGCTCAGTTAATGGAACACTTCAGGCATAAGAGCTTTCTTCATCTCCTCAACTGTCATTGTCCTCATATATAATTACTTCATGTATACTTTGTACATAAGACATCTTTGTAAATATGATATCCTAGCAGTAAAATTGAAGACGTCCAAAGGCTGAGGCTGGAACATTTCTATCTCTGTGATCCTAGCTTTTGACAGTTTCTTTTCCCACACCAGGCACAAAATACATGCTTATTTGAATTGACTATTAGATAAATGAATTATACACGACAGTTACTCTTTATTAGTTACCTGTGTATATAACAGTACACAGTCCTGGGGGAGAGAGGGGTTAGATAAGCTGATGTAGTCTTTACTTCAGTGAGCTCACAGTCTAGCAGGAAGAAAAGACCCATTTGCTGATATGTACATTGGAGAGGGATAGAACAAAGTGCCACATGAGAGTCATGGGGGTGGAGCAATCAGAAAGGCTTCATGAAGAAGGTAGCAAGAGATCAATTTGAATTGGAGAAATGGTAGAAGACTTCATGGGAGAGATATGGTTTAAAAAATGGCTAGGCTTTGTTAAGAAGTACAAAGAGGAAGGTCTTAGAATCCCATGCAAGGGGGATATTATATGCAAAGAGAGAGGCAGAAATTAGTCCTACTAATCCTAAAATCCTTCAAAAAGGTACCTCATTGTAACAAGGGGGAAATTCTAGGCTCTTGGATGCTATTAGACCAGTGGACCCTCCAAGTTAGAAAGACTTCAAATAGTAGTCAGAAGATTATCATATAGTAAAGAAAGGTTTATGCTGGGAAACGAAAATGGACAATGTAGGATGGTTTTGTGGCAGAAACACTGGATTCAAAGTCAGAAGACCTCCCTTCTAGCCCTGTCTATGTGAACTGGGAGCAGTCATTTCTTTGAAGCTTGATTTTTCACTGCTCTAAAATGAGAGTAAGAAATGAATAGATCTAAAAGTGAAAGGGATTTTTATGGTCATATAGGTCAAATATCTAATTTGGAAGATACATAAAGTGAAACACAGAAGAGTAAATGAATTTACACAGATACAGAGGCAGGATTTGAAACCAGGTCCTCCATCTTCAGAGTCAAAGTTTTGTCCAGTGTATAATCGTTACTGGATATTCTCTTCTTTCCTAGGTAGCCATAGAGCTCAAACAAGATAATATATATGAGAATGCTTTATGTTACAAGCACCTTGATTGTTTGGAAACAGTTCTTTACCATGACTTTAGGACTTCTCACCTTTTTAAATGAAGTATATTCTCTTGTTTTGGGTACCATCTCAAGAGGATCACCAAAAGCTTTCTCTCTTGCCTCCAATGCCCCCCAAGATTTCAAACCAGGGGCAAGTTACCTCCCAGAACCTCAGGAAGCTTGAAAATCTATATCAACAGCATCAGAATTTCCCCTTCTGATGAAAGCATGAGTCCTTGATATAGTCATTTGTATTACATGATAGTAAAGAAATTTCTGATATGCTTCAAAACTTGTCTCAGCCTGTTTGGATTTGTGCAGAGGCAATTCTGGTAGAGGCTTTGTTAGTAGAGGACAGACTTTGCTTTCTTCCAAAGTGAAAAAGCCTCAAGAATGGATCTGGCAACTAAATGGTCATCTGGTGGCTCCTGATCAGCCCCCCACCCCACCCCGCGCCACAAAGCCTCTTCACCAGTAACTTGACTTTTTTTGGTTATAATAACTCATGAAGACCATCTACTGAAGCCATAGAGAAGTTGTGATTTCTTAAGTGTTAGAAGTAAACATAGCAAGGAAATCACAGATCCTTAAAGTATAGGAAATCTTCAGAACTATACACAGGTGATCTCAAAATAAATATTTTTATTTAAGTGTTGTGTTTTTTAGTCCAATCTTCTATGCTCTAGAAGAATACCTAAAGAATAGATGGGTAAGTATATCAAAGTAATTTACCAAGTGCTATAAATCCAGTGGCTTAATCTTGAATTGGGAAGTTTTATAATAGTGTCTTAATAAATCTTTAAATATATGTGCAATAGTTCCTTATATTCATTTTAGCTTAAAAAGTGAATTTCATAGTCTTTTTCCTGGAAATTATAATAGATTTAAGAACCCAGGGGGATTATTAAAAATTAAAGCATAGAAGAAATATGTTTTCCAATTATTGTTAATATTAAAATCTTCTCAAGTTAATTGACGGATAACCCATCATTTAAAATGTTTCACAGAAGTAGCTTTGGTTCACTGACTGGTTAATTCACTTGATTAGAGCATAAGGCCAAAATGGCAGCCACAATGCCTTCAAGGGCTAGCTGATTTGCTCTGTGGCCATAGTTTAGCCCTAGTTCATTATTTTTCACATTTTCTCCTTTCTAGTCTCTCTCTATATCAAGCCTGTCTCCATTCCAATATATCTGCTACATAGTTGCCAAAGCAATTTTCCTGAAGTGCAGTTCTGAACATAACACATCCTCCTCCTCCTCCTCCTCCTCCTTTAGTAATCTCTACTGGCTTCCTATAGATTTAGGTTCAAATATAATCTCCTCTGTGACATTTCAATCTCTTCACAGTTTGCCTTCACCTCCATCTCCAGTCCTTTTAAACACTGCTCCCCTCCCCAAAACCTGAGGTTCAGCAAAACTGGGTTGCTTGCTGTTGCTGCCATTTTGGCCATGGCACCAGTTGCCCCACTCCACTCCAACTCCCCCATGCCTGGAATGCATTCTCCCTTTTCACCTCAACCTCTCACAATTTCTTTCCACATGAAGTCTTCCTTGGTAGTCCAAGCTGTGAATGTTTTATCTCACCTAAACTCTTGTCTTTACCTTATGTGTAGATATATGTATAAATATATATAAATATATATACACATATATGTATATGTACATGCATTGTGTATGTATTATGTCTCCCCGTGTTTGCCTGTTTGTATGTGTGTATGTATGTCTGCATGTGTGTATCAATATCCATGCAAGCCTCTCCTGTTTACATGTAAGCTTCTTGAGGGCAGGTCATGTTTCACTCTTGTCTTTGTATTCTCAGCACTTAGCATGGAGAAAATTCTCTTGAGCAACACATCGCACAATCTATCAGTAACTGAGATAAGTTCATGGGAGTTCTGGGAAGCATATAGAGATTGTGTCTTGTCCAGCATCCATATCTTCCTGACTCCAAGTCCATTATATTCATTACAAAATAAATACAAAAACCAAAGAACAAAAAGACATATTCCATTATGAGCCCATAGTATGTTTGACTGTCCAGAGCATCTTCACATTTTATATTTTATTTTGTTCTTCCTACAAACCTGTAAAATAAGCCGACTGGGCATCTCAGCTGTCAATGACTACCTTTGTGACCTTGGACAAGTCACTTAAATCACTCATGTTCTCCATTTTCAAGAAAATGGTACTGGATAAAATGTCCTCAAAACTCCCTTCCACCTCTAGATGCTATATTGATTACTGACTCCATTTTACAGATATGGAAACAGAGACTCAAAGACTAGAAAAGATTTATTCAAGATCATACAGTTAAAAATGGGTGGATGAAAGAGTATTTGAGTCTATCTCCTGCCTTCATGTTCATTGCTCTTTGTACTATCTCACACTCCCTCTTTGTGTTACTCAGTCCTGTTACCTTTTAAGATTGGAAGGTATTGTTTAATCTGTATGAAAATAACTTTATCTGTAAACATTACAGGCTGTGCTATAATTTTCTAAAGTGTTATAACCAGAGGTTTTTAAAAGTGCCTTTGAAAAGTGATGATCTTGTGTGTGCGTGGTGCGTGCATGTGCTTGTGCTCGTGTGTGTGTGTGTGTGTGTGTGTGTGTGTGTGTGTGTGTGTGTGGTGGAGAGGTTGTTGAGCTCAAAGTCAACAAACAGAGCTTTACACTGAAGCATCTTTCTCCCTAGGATTCAGGGCTGCAAACAATGTTGTGTATGTTGATTTTTCATGTGAAAGTATTTCAGTAGTCAGCCCATTGCTGCTTCTTTCCCTGCTGACATCCATAGCAACAGCTACTTCTTTGGAGCTAAAATAAGTTTGATATGAGATCCTCAACCGGAGTTTTGACAGGTAGGTAAGAAAAACAGATCAGTGAGTATATTACACCCACTAGCCTATAAAATAATCATTTTTTTTATAAAAATCATTGCATTTTTAACTAGCTTGTCCTCAATATTAGCATACCAAAAAGGTATCTCAATGGACAGTTAGCCTGCATTATCTGATGATATCAATGTTTGAGAGTCATGACCTGGCCTCATGATATTGGGCAATGTTGATCCAGAGCATTCCCCCCTCCCCCAGTGAATATGGCCTGCTGTCAGTCTTCCAAATTGCACTATGGGAACTAGATTGGAGGAAAGGAAAGGGACCATTCAAATAATGGTATAGTTGGACCTGGAATAAATTACTTTTCATCCCTGAGTTTTTTCCTCTGGAATAATACTGTCCCCATTGCTACTTTGATGCTTTCACAGCTCCAGCCAGAAGCCCCTAAGCCTATTCTCCCAGGGGAATACCAAGAATATTGATGATAACTTAAAATTGAATATAGCCCTTTATGAGTTAGCATCTCACAATAATCCTCTGAGGAAAGTAATGCATATATTATTGGTGTGGTGTTTAGTTGTTTTCAGTTGTGTCTGACAGTTTGTGACCCCCACCCCCCACTTTGGGATTTTTGTGACAAAGGTATTGAAGTATTCAGGCATTTCCTTCTCCAGTTCATTTAACAGATGAGAAAATTAAGGCAAATGGGATTAAGTGACTTGCCCAGGGTCACAGAGCTAATAAGTATCTGAAGCTGAATTTGAACCCAGGTCTTTCTGACTCTAGGCACAGCACTCTATCACTGGGTCACCTAGCTGCTAGTATTATTAACCCCATTTTAAAGATGGGGAAATTAAGGTTCATTAAGATTATGATATAGAAGGATTTGAACCTAGATCACAGAACTCCAGAATATCAGGGGGAGGGGGGGAAGGAGCCTCAGAGACCATTTATTCCAATCTGTATTTTAGCAAGAAATTTGTCTACAGTATTCTAACCAAATGGCCATCAGATGTTTGCCCTAAGAATTCTAATAATGAGAAACTAAGACAATCAATTTCATTTTGGTATGGATCTTAAAGGCATGAATTCCTACCTGTCACCCCACTCTCCCCTCAATATATTGAAGCAAAATCTGCCTCTCTGCAACTCTACTATTGCTCCTGATTCTCATTCAGAGACTTTTCATGTTACAATGACACATTCCCAAGATATCTGTCTGTCTCCAAGATTCCCACTCCCCACTCCCTCAGCAATTTAAACACCAGAAGCTTACCACATCTGTAATGACTCCTCATTGTTCCTGGTTTGACAACTGATAGGGCTGGTAGTCTCTCAACAGAACTACCCCTGGGGCAGCAGAGGGTAGAGCACTGGCCTTAGAGTCAGGAGAATGGGAATTCGAATCTTGTCTCAGGCACTTGACACTTACTAGTTGTGTGATCTTAGACAAGTCAACCATGATTGCCTCACATCCAGGGCCATTTACCATCATCTTGATTCATGTCTCTCCATAGGACCCAGATGGCTACAGAGGAGAAAGTGAGTTTGGTGATTTAGCACAGCACCCCTCACTCAAATCCAATTCATGTACTTGTCATGGTATCACCTCCCTTGATGTCATGGTCTTCTTCAAGAACAAAGGATAAACACCATCATCATCATCATCATCATCATCATCATCATCATCATCATCATCATCATCATCCACAGTGAGTAGTCCATTAAATCTAGGTGATTTTCCTAAAGTGCAGGTCTGACTATGTCAGGACCCCGTAACACACACACACACACACACACACACACACACACGCAAATACAAACACAAAACATAGACATACATACACATACACATATAGACAAACTCAGTGGCTCCTTATTATCAAGAGGATTTTTTTAAAGTCCTTCACAACCTGGTTCCTGCTTATCTTTCTTGTCTTCTTACACTTAGCTCCCTTCCATGTACTATGTTATAGTGAAGCTGACTTACTGAATGGTTTTCCCTTTCTGTGTCTTTGCAGTGCCTGGCCCCCATGCCTAGAATCATCTCCCAACCCATCTTGGCCTCTTACCCTCTTGGCCTCTCTGGCTTTCTTCCAGATTCAGTTCAAATCCTGCCTTATGTAGAGAGTCCTTCTACTCCTCAACCCATCCATCATCTATATGGCACAATGTCAACCATATAGTAAGCACTTATCATCTATAGGCCTCTTCTCCAGAATCTTCCCTTCTAAACTGTAAATGATTAATTGCTAGTCTCTCTTGGCCTAAATTCTCTGACTAACCGGCTTATCAATGCTCTCCTTCTCCCCACCTCTTCACCTGGGATCTGGCTATCACTGCCCCATGTCTATACTTAATATGCAGTTCCTACCACTGCCCCAGTTTCCAAACATGGATCCTTGGGTCCAAATTAGATAGGGCATCACTTATAATCACATAGACAGATCTCTTCTCTAGGGCAGTGGTATAAAACTCTGAGGTTAAAGAGATGATAATGAAGGCTGGTTCATAAAAGTGATTTGAAGGACCTAATAGTCTGTAATACCCATTGAATAATCTCTAAAAATATGGAAACATCTTGTTTATCTCTGTGTCTCCATTGGCGCTGATGGAAATCCCAGAATTTAGAATGGGAAGGGCTCTTACAGATCATTTATTCTACTTCCTCCTATTATATAGAGGGGAAACTGAGTTCTAAAAAAGGGGAAGTGCCCTGTCACCCTATTAATCAATATTAGAGCTGAGTATAGAGTTCTGTATTAGCTCAGTTGCAAATCTAATGCTCTTTCCTCTCTATCATGCTTCCAGGTCCATTCAGCTCTGCCATAAGCATGTCTTGTGGGATAGTGAATGGTCAGGAAAATCTCAGCTCAGACATATAGCAGAGCTGAACCTGAGCCAGTAGTTCATCAGTAATGGGTTCATTATGGGTGTTCTATATACCAGTGTTTGGGACATGTAGTCCTTTAAAATATTATCTTGAATTCACCAGATGTGCCAGAAGGGGAATACATGAGACATGTTCCATTGGGAGTCATCCCTAAATAGGAGATATTCCAGCAGAACCCAATAATCCAAGTTACCATCCATTGGGTATCAAACAGAAACTAAATTGTACCTAAGGATCCCATAACACTTATATTGACTTAGAAAACCCCACATTAACATTATCTAGCTTCAATTGCATTTTGTTTATTTTGTGAAATATTTCCCAATGACATTTCAATCTGGATCTGGCACACTGGGGAGTGTTGTGGGCAGCCTATGGCCCTTGGACTGCCTCTTCTGAAACCTCTGCTGAGTAGCCTTTCTTGCTCATTCCTCCTCAATGAAATGAAATGAACAAACATTTAAATACCTACTAAAAGAAAGACTCTTTTGCACATCTGACAACAGAATTACGATGACTTGAATTGCATCACCATTGCTTGCTCCCAATTGTTTCCGATTACTGGCTGATTGCTGCCTCTGCAAAAGAAGTGGGGGGGGTTACCTTTGCTCCCTAGAGTACCTGCTTCCTCCCCACTCTTGTAATCTTACTACATGGCCTCCCTTGTGCATCCAAAGTCTGTTGAATGGAACTGATCTGATTTGGTAGGAGATGAGGATAGAAAATCATACTAGTATATCATCAGCATTTATTGTTCCCTATGTGCAAGACAATATAGAAAAGATTTAGAGGATATAGAACATTCTTTGCCCAGAAGGAGCTTGTGATCTAAAATAGAAGGCAAGCCAAACACACACAAGAGTATATCATAGACATGCAAGTATAAAGGCAATATCTCAAGATATTTCCTTATGTGATGCCTATTCCATTCAAAGACCTGAAATTAAGGCTATCAGAAACTTGCTGAAGCTGGGTCTTTGACATCTTCCTCACCACTAGGGGAGGGAATCCTCCACATGAAAGGGGATTACCAGTTTGTATGGAGCTTCTGTTTCTGTGCTCCAGAATTCTGAGAAGAGGTCGGAACACCCCTAGGGATTCTCCCAGAGAGGACGATGGCCGCTAAGAACTCATTCTCATCCTTCATGTCCATATGGCCACAAAGTCTCCCAGCTACAGGCCAGTGATTCTCCCTCCCACCCCAGCTGAGTATGACCTCATTTCTGGGAGAGATTCTAAGAGCCATTACAAAAGAAGGCTGTTCTCCTCAGTGAGCTCATGGTACAAGTGGTCCCCAGCAGGCAGTGTAGAGGAAAATACCATAGATGCAATTGTTTATGATGATGGGGGGGGGCTAGCTAAAACTAACCCTTACATTACTAATAGAGGTCTCCATGAGAAGACTATCACTTTCCAGACATTCCAGATGAGTATTTACCATATGCAGAGGACAACTGTTTAATTTATTAAAAAATGGTAGTGCAGTTTTTGGTAAATAGAAGTCCCCATTACCAAATCTATTACTCCAGCTGGCATTAATGAATGGCAATTTCCAAAGAAAAGACAGATAATGAATGGAGGTAGAATCTGAATTTCCTCTTAGTTTTTAGAACCATTTCCTCCAAAGTGCTCAGGCTACAAGTAAGGGCAAAGTGGGGAAATTTCAGAATGGTTTTGATTGTTGGCTGAATTGACAGAGAGCTGTGGTTTTCAAAACTGAATGCCATTAATACATTTACTCTAAAATCAGTTTACAAAGGGGAGATTTTTCAGAGAGAAGAGAAAAACATCCCAATATCAAGCTTCAATTTGACTGAAAAGTCTGCACATACAGGTCCTCAGGATTTAAGTCAATGCCCTCATATGTGAGGGCTTGTGAGGATTCTGCCCTAGGCCATGAGCCTGTGGGCCTCATGTTCTCAGAGAATCAACTCTTTCTCTGAGATGACCTGGTTCAGGCAGGGACAACTACCTGGTCTGTCCCCTTCGCCTCAGGCTTTCTTCCTTTCTCATCCTCTGAAGAAATCATTTCTCTAACTGGATGAAGGTGAGCCAACTAACTCTGAACATCCTGTCCTACTTGGATCCTTTATGGTCCCTAAACCTCCAAAAGGTACCTGATGCCATCATATATCTAGTGTTCCTAATCCTGCCAAGTCCTTTTTAGATCCTGACCTCTTACCACATATTTCAAGCCACAAGGGATATTTTTTCTTAGTCATTATTTACAAAGGAAAGAGTATGTCCAGAAACAATAAAAGGAATCTAACAATTTCCCCTAGCAATCAGACTAAGTGGCCTGCAAGCTTCCTAAATTATCCTAATTCCTTAACATTTCTCCAGGCTGAAACAGTCCACCATGATTTCCCCCTAGGGCCCCAAAGCATCTTGCTCCCATCTGACCTCTAAAAAGAAAGGCTTCTTTTTTTTCCTCCTAAAATACTCGCAGTGAATTTGGCCATGTCCTAACCAGGCGCTGTGGACATAAAGTTCATTCATCTGGGTTCCAGTCCCAGACCCATCCTTAGCAATCAGTCAAGTATTTGTTAAGGCACTGTTAGGCAGGCACTGTGCTAGACTCTGAATGAATCAGCAAGCTTCGGGGATTGATGATGGGCTTCTGTACTTCCAATTACACATCTCATTGTGGAATCATTAAATAACAGTCATTTTTTTGCCCAAGGAGTGAGTACCCTTGAGCCAGGATGCATTCTTGAGACAGATAATTCTTGATCCCAATGATAACAGAGCTGTCCCCCAAAAGTTGCCTAGATCCCTTTTCATCCACTGCTGGCCATCTATTTGTTTAAGACTGACTCCTGAGGTGATCATAGTTTGCTGCCCCTGTAAATCTCGGATGGAAATGGCAAAGATTCAACTGGGTTTCAAGTCAACTGGCTGGTTCTGTAAGATGCCAGCTTTCTTGAGGTCAGACATTTACATATGGAGAGAGTGATATTGTACAGTGGTGCCTGAATGGAATGCCCTATTTGAGAACAAAGTTATAGGTTATATTTAAGAAGATGACTGTTGATCAATGAGTGGCTTTTCAGTATTTGTAATAGATTTACAAAAAAATCACTCATGTGCTTTTGACATAGCTAGCCCAAGTGAAAGAGTAAAAGGGGAATCAGTGGCCCTGAAGACTTATATATTTAGATTCTCAATCTAAGAACTTGGCCTTATCAGCATCACAAAATTCAAAAGGCAACCAAATTAGACTCCAAGGCAAGAATAGCAATGCCTCAGTCAGTCTTTGTCCTTTGATTGATCCATGATTTCATCTATGTGTGTAACTTTCTCCACCAGTGAAGATTGCATTCCTTCCATGACTTCATATCCTGTGTGAGGCTCGTCTGTGCCTTTCTATAAATTCTCTAAAGAGTATCTGTCTAACACACTAGCTTCCTTTCTCTGGTGCTTTTAATATACCAGAGATAACAGTGCAATTATAGATCATTTTTCATTTTATACCAGTGGAGTAAAACTCAAGCAAAAACAGGGTCCAGTATATAAAAATTCCTGGAAGTGCATATTTACTTGGAAAATCATACATCAGTATTATCTGTGCTCTATTGCAATATTATTTATTTTGTTAAATATTTTCCATTTACATATTAATCTGGTTGAGAGCACACATTTTGCTTGAATTTGCTACTTCTGTTCTATATGACGTTACCACTTCTTTCTGATTATCATATCTTTTATGTCCCTTCTCTTGTATAAAGTCGATGTGGGAAAGACGCTATGGCCTACCAACATCCACCATGTCTTTCCAGGGATTACTGGTAATTTGGATTCTTCTAAGACTATGATATTCTAGAATTTTCAGTCATGTAATATAAGAGAGCATTTTAAAACCATATGTTATTAAAGGGTAACTGAACTTCCAAAATGCCATCCAAGCTATCCCCTCCTACTTCTCACCCCTGAGCCCAGCTCATTGTCTCTTGTCATGTGTCTTTCTAAGATATTCACATGAATCAGCTAACTCATTAGGCCCACCAATAACATTTAGCTCAACTGAATTTTACTTTCACACTTTGGAGTCTTAGTTATTTCAAAACTAGAATGACTCATTTTAAATGAAAGTATGAAATTAATGAATTCATTAATTACCATCAGAATATTATTCTTTAATCTGGAGAGTCAGAGAGACTCCTTTCTGGCAACACAATTGAAAACTCAGAACAAAACAGATTTCTGACTTTCCTGCCCCAGGGATCACTATGGATCCTAGTTCAGCTAACATGAAGCATTCCCCACCCTGCCATTCCTACAGCTTCAAACAATGATGTTTTCTTAAAAATTCCCACTCTAATCCTGTCAAAGTCACTATATAAACCGCCAAGCAGCTAAATTCAGCTATTTCCCTCCCCCACACTCACACCCACATCATTACCAGTATCAAAGGATCAAAGCTAACTCAAAATATGACTGGCTTTTTTGTCTCTAGAAAATTAGTTGTCAAAAAAGAAAATCAGTGAGGGGGCTGGATAGTCATTAGATATTAGTACAAATAAAGGTTTGCTGGGCAACAGATTCTGCTTCTGTGCTCCTCTGTACCATTCCAGCTAAGTTCATAGTTTATAGTTTTGTTTGATCTGTTTTTGGCCACAACAATGCCTTAAATCATCTATTATGGTATAGATGGGGTTGTTATCTGCACCCCCCCCCCATGGAGAGAGTACCCACTCTGATAATATTGTACATCCTGGGAGAAATTATGCAAAAAAATTCTTTTTTTTATTTTGATAGAATTCTAAAGATGAATCATTTGAATTAGTGGGGGAAAAGTGAATCATTGTTTGCAGAAATGCAATAGAAGTAGCTCATATATTTCTCATGTTAAAAAAGTAAGGAAATTTTCTTTTATTGATCTTTTATTAATCATGATGCTTTATTTCATTGGTGGGAAATCTCCCTCCACCCATGCAGATGGCAAAGCCTGGAAAATCAATGCTCTGAGGAAGTTACACAAAGCTCTGAGAGTTGACTTGATTTGACTTGCCCAGGGCCACATATCTAGTAAAAGGCAGATGTAGGATCTGAAGTGAGATCTTCCAGATGGCACACCAATGACTGCCGTTCAGGGCTATTTAATTATTAGAAGCTAAGGCCATCTTTGATTTGTTCGCTTTTGGTGTGTCAAAACTAGGATTTGGAATTTTAGAAGTAATAAAAACAAATACAGTAAATTAAGACGAGACCCAGGATAATGATTAAAGTGCTAGACTTGGGAATCAGGAAGACAAGAGTTCAAATCCTGCCTTGGGCACTCCCTACAAGACCCTAGGCAAATGACTTCACATCTCTTCACCTCATTTTCCCCCTCTGTAAAATGTAGGTTGGACTAGGTCAGAAATGTTGAACACAGCTGGTGGGTCATATGTGACCCACAAGATCTCCCAGGGTGAAGCGAACTAGATTTAAATGTCATTAAGAAATATTCATAAAAATAAATAAAAATAAAACAGAACACAGATAATGCTATTTGTGGTTTTCTAAGTCAATATGTTCCATTTCTATTTGAGTTTGATACTACTGAATAAGCTGACCTCTGAGGTCTCTCCTGGCTTTAAATCTATGACACTTTTCTTGAAGATCGGTTTTGGATTTTATTTTCATACAGTGATACCAATCTTTTGAGCAGATCAAAGTTGACTGTATTAAAGGAACCAGAGACCTTCACATACACCATAGCTTGTGTCTCGGGGGCATGATTATTCTGAGCTCCTTATGAGTATAACTAGTCTAACCAAAATAGCTGCCTTTATATTTTCAGTTTGTGAACACACTATTCAGGGGAAATAGTGCTAGTTCTTGGAAAAATGGTAAAGGGAAAAGTTTCTTTTCATTGTTCTTGTCCACATTTTCTCAAACCCTTCTAGTTCTCTTCCTAGTTCTATCACTTCAGGGCCCAGGGACCCCTGCTCTCTGAACTCTACTTTTAAATAGGAAAGGAGCTGATCAAGTCATTTAAACTTATTGACTTAATGCATTTTTGTGTGAATTAATTTCAGTTTATGTGTTACCTCTATCTGGCATTTCTATTCATGCTTTTCATCTTAAGCAATGAAATTAAATTCCAGACATCAGAAGGACTGGTGCTCTTCAGAATGGGGAAATCCTTTAGGGCAAAGGTTATTGGAATAATAAGATGCCTATTACCAAGTATGTCCCTAAAGCAAGCTAATAGAATCCTATTAGGCTGACAAGAGGGAATTTAATAGAACTGGCTATGGTCTTCCTTCCTCCCACCCTACCCTACTGAAGAGAATGAATAATGGAAGGAGGCTAATGATTCCTAGATGCTGCTGAGGGCAGAGGGCTGCATGCTCTGCTGTTAATTCTTCCAGGATCCAGGTTCATTTCATGTGAAGATCAAGTAAAAGCAATGAATGAACTTGTTTAAGATGGCTAATTTGTCCTATCTTGGCATCCCTAATTCTGTTTATCCTTACTACCTCCTCCAATTCCATGGCATGGCTCCAATCTCCTTTCACTATTTTAAGGAAAACTTGGTGAACAAGTTCAACTCAACATTGTCCTTTACACTGGATTTCCTTTCCCTTTTTCCCTAATGAAGGTCAAGCTTTGTCAATCCCCAACCAATTGTGCCCATCATCAGTTATCTTGCCTCCTATTCTCCTACTGCTAAATGGATCGGGAGAAAGTAATAGAACTATGCAAATTTATGTCTACATGATTTCAACTGGGCCCTCACTGAAGCAAGGCAATTTTTATACCTTCCTAATCCATGCATTATTCCATTTATCAAAGCTCTTTTACATCTTTTCATCCCTATATAAACCTCACATAGCAAGATGACCTTGAATCATATTTCAATGAAAAAATTGAGGTTGTTCATTAAGAACTTCCTTTATGGGGTGGCTAGGTGGAGAAGTGGATAGAGCACAGGTCCTAGAATCAGGAGTACCTGAGTTCAAATCTGGTCTCAGACACTTAATAATTACCTAGCTGTGTGGCCTTGGGCAAGCCACTTAACCCCACTGCCTTGCAAAAACAAAAACCAAAAAACTTCCTTTTCTCTTCTGTCTCAAATCACTCAGATATCTTTTCCCATTATGTCCTTTCTCATCCCTCTCTCACAATAAGGAATGCATTTAACAAGGCAAATCATTCTACATGTACAACTGATCCCATTCCTTCATGATTTTTTCAAGCAGATTAATACATCATCGTAACAATCGGGAACAATTTTGGGTTGTCTGCAAAGGAGAGTGCCATCTGTATCTAGATAAGGAGCTGTGGAGTTTGAACAAAGTTCAAGGACTATTCCCTTTAATTTAGGAAAAAACAGATATCTTATTGTCTGATCTTGTTACCACTTAGACTTCTCTTCTCTTCTTTAAGGATATGATTTCTCTCTCATCACACCCAATTGGGATCAAGGTACAACATGGAAACAAAGTAGAGACTGACAGAGTGCTTCCCATGGGGGGATGGGGGGAGGGAAGTAAGATTGGGGGGGAATTGTAAAACTCAAATAATATCTTTAATAAAAATAAATTTAAAAAAATTTAAAAAAGATTAATCCATCATCATCCCCACTCTTTCACTAATCTTCAATGTCTCTATTGGCTGCATCTCTGCTACTACAAACATATCTAAGTGTCTCTCATTCTTAAAAATACTCTCACTTGATCCAGCCACCTCCCCCACTGTCTTACCATAGCATTTCTCCCTTTCATGGCTAAAGTCCATATAAACAGTAAATATACCTTTCCTCTCATTCATTCTAAACCCTCTGCCATCTGGCTTCTGACCTCATCATTCAACTTCAACTGCTCTGCTAAAAGTTATCAGTGATCTCTTAATTGCCCCTTTTCTCATTCCTCAACCTTTCTGATCTCTGCAATCTTTGACCCTAATGATCATCATGGTCTCTCATACATTCTCTTCAATCTAGTTTTTTGTGATCCTGTTTTCCTTCTACCTGTCTTTTCCTTCTGTTTCCTTTATTGGATCTTCCTCCAGGTCACCCAATGACTATAAATATCCTGGTGGCTTTTGGGATAGACTTCAGGTTGATTTCCCTATCACAAGATTCTCTCTACTCCAATCCATCCTCCACTTAGGTGTCAAAGTGATTTTTCTAAAGTATAAATCCCTCTACAAATTAAAGGTCAATGACTCCCTATTACCTCTGGGGTCAAAAATAAACTTGGCTGTTTGCTTTTCTATTTCTTCACAACCTGACCTTTCCTACATTTCCAAACTTATACCCTATTCACCAGCACACATATACACTTTGATTCAATAACATTGAGTTATTTGTTGTTTCTATACAAGGCACTTTATCTGGACTTCATACTAATTTCCCCCCATTCCTTGAATATTCTTCCTCCTCTCTGCCCCCTGACTTCCTTCAAGATTAAGCTCAAAAGAAGTCTTCTTCAGGACAATGATCATTGTTGGAAGGGATGTGAGACATCTGGGACAATAATACATTTTTGGTGGAGCTGTGAACTCATTCAACTTTTCAGGAAAACAATTTTGAATTATGCCCAAAGGGCAACAAAAATGTGCATACCCTTTGATCCAGCAATACCATTACCGGGGCTATACCCCAAAGAGACTATGAAAAAGGGTAAAAACATCACTTGGACAAAAATATTCATAGCAGTCCTTTGTGTGGTGGCAAAGAATTGGCAATCAAGTAAATGTCCTTCATTTAGGGAATGGGTTAGCAAACTGTGGTATATGTATTTCATGGAACACTATTGTTCTATTAGAAACCAGGAGGAATGGGAATTCAGGCAAGCCTGGAGGGATTTGCATGAACTGATGCTGAGTGAGATGAGCAGAACCAGAAAAACACTGTACACCCTAACAGCAACATAGGGGTGATGTTCAACCTTGATGGACATGATCATTTCATCAGTGCAACAACCAGGGATAATTTGGGGCTGTCTGCCATGGAGAATATCATCTGTATTCAGATAAAGAGCAATGGAGTTTGAACAAAGTTCAAAGACTATTCCCTTTAATTTAGTAAAATACCTAGCTATCTTATTGTCTGATCTTGTTATCTCTTATACTTTTTGTTTCTTCCTTGGCGATGTGACTTCTCTCTCATTGCACTCAATTTGGACCAATGTACAACATGGAAACAAAGTAAAGAATGACAGATTGCTTTCCATGGGGGGGGGGTGGGGGGGTAAGATTGGGAGAAAAATTGTAAAACTCAAATAAAATATTCAAAAAAAATAAAAAGACTTCTTCACCCTTTTCCCAAATCTACTGCTAGAGCCTTCCCTTGAAGATTACCTTCCATTTACAGTGTCTATAACTTATATGTACCCAGTGATTTATGTGTTGCCTCTCCCATTAGAATATGGGCTTAAGGGTAAGAATCCTGCTTTTGTTTTTCTTTGTATTCCCTGTGTTTATCCCAGTGCCTCACACAGAGTAAAGGCCTAATGAATTTTTGACTAAATGAATGTCACATAGAAGAGAGAGTAGACATGCTATGTAACTATACATGAAGAGAACTAGAACTAATAGGTGGGGTGCCAAGAATGCCACTCTTAGCTCAATATAAGACCAGAATTGTCTCATGAAGATAGAGGTTAGGGACTGAACTTTGAATTTCACTGATACAAGGAAATCTCTACCAATATAGGTCAGATCATTCCATCTAATTTATAGGATTAGAGGGATGTCTAAAACACTAAGACATGGTTGGGGTCATTGCAGTAGGTTGAACTTTGAACCCAGAACTCTTCATAAATGTTTGTTGACTTGATCTAAAAATAAAGTCAAAAGTCCATTGGTATTTTGGGTCTTCTTTTCTACTTCAAGGCTGCTCTAGCATAATCTGACCTATATAAAGGTGAGTAGTGCAGATACATAACTGTGCATGGAGAATCAGATGGCCCAATCTGAGAGCCATATGTTTCAGTCTCAGAAAGTCTCCTCAAAGAGACTAAAAGTTTTTCTGTCTCTGGGAGGATGCCAAGAATCATATAGAAAAAGCAATAGTTGAAATTATTTTAAAAGGAAATTAGAAGGCTCCCAGGAAGTCATCTCCCCAGAGCACATCTAACCTCCTAAACACGGGGGGTGGGGCAGAATCACAGCACCTCTAAGTCAATGCACCCTGTGTACTAAGCAGAGTAGAAATAACTTTATAATTTTTTTCACTGGCTTTGGGACATTTGCTCAACTGGAAGTAAACATGTGACAAATCACTACCCACAACAGGACTGACACCTTACTGGGTGGGTCAGATATGTTAAAAATACTTAGATGGGAGTAGTTGATGACCTAGACCTTCTTTATGCATTGTTCACAATGAAAGCCATTCTTAAGTTAGGTCCAAAGTCTTATTTAGGGGACAAGGAAAGAAAGCATTAGGGCACTTTGTTTTATACCCAATATAAGCTAATATGTAAGATCCAAATGCTTCCTGGCAAACCTTGAGCTGACAGTGTAGTGGAAGACAGACAATGTGTAGCTATTTATGCCAATTTACCACCTGCCTGACTTGTGCATCATGAGTCTTGATTTTTCTAAGGGGAAGAAAAGAAGGAAAGAGGAGAATAAAATCTATAAAATATAAACTAGTTTATAGTCTTATATACCCTAACTTAACCAAATCTTATTTTTACTTTTAGAACATTTCATCTGCATATATCTATAGATTCCTACATGCAGTTACTTATCTATATATCTATATCCATATCCATACATAAGTATAGGTATGATATAGATACATATCAATATAGATATAGGTAAAATATACCCTTCCCTTTATTCATACAGCCACCACCATAGTTCAGGTCCTCATCACATGTTGTCTAGACTTGTGCAATAACCTTGGAACCAATCTTGCTAGCTCAAGTCTCTTCTTACTCCAATCTAATCCACTAAGCTGCCATGTTGATTTTTCTAAGTCTTAGATCTGATCATGTCACTCTCCCACTCAAAGCCTCCAGTGGCTCCTTATTCCAGAATCAAATATAAAGGACTCTGTGGCATTTAAAACTCTTCATTCTGGCTCCTGTCTACCTTCCTGCTATTCTCACATCTTAGTCATATACATATTCATATATATATATATATATATATATATATATATATATATATATATATATATGCTATAGTCCAGCTACAGTGACTGGCTTACTTGCCATTTCTCAAATATGACACTCCATCTCCCATCTCTGTGCCTTTGTATTTGCTGAGAAGTAACAATTCAAAATTGCAGCTGTTGTTTCAATATTTGTAAAAAACTTCTTCCTGATTAGGCCTACCCAAAAATGCTGCTGGGGAAGAGGTTGGGGGGACAGGTAGAAGACTCCCTCACTAGAAGTCTTCAAATAAAGGCTTAAATAAGAGTTGTATTAGATGGACATTGAGGTACCTCCTAAGGCTGACATTCTGTACTTCTGTCATAGAAGACCCAAATTGCTCTAATCTCTTGTGATGAACAGTGATAAGAATACTAGCTTTGCATAGGAGAAGGAATGCCTCTCTGATATTTCCAAACTAAAGAATTCAAGGTGACTAATCCCAAAACCACATAGTTTTGATAGGCTCCCTGAGGACAACAGGAGTTCTGGGACCACTCCCTTTTGAAAAAAATAGTGAGGTATACAATAGTAGCCTTAATGATTAGAATGTAAGCTTCTTGAAGACAGGGACTGTCATGTTTTGTTTTTGTCTTTAAAATATAGTGCCTTGCAAGTAGCAGGTGCTCAATGAAGGTTCGTTGTTGAATCTTGTCAATGTCCTTAGGCATAAATTATTTGCAAAATGCAGGTGGTATGGGTGGGCTGGATATTCTCTAAGGTCCTTCCATCTCTATTATTTTCTGATTCTAATTTGTGTTTTTCAGGTTCTAATTCCCAAATTTATTTCCATTTTTTCCCTCAGGATTAGAATACTTCTGGGAGACTCTGCAGGAAGGCAGGGAACTTGTTATGAAGAAAGCATTTTATCAACCTTATGGTACTGTATAAATGAGTTGTTATTATTACATTTTTAATTATTATTGTTTTAAGACCAGGATTCTCTGAGAACACTAGATGAGGAACCCCTTCTGACTTTCCCAGATTCAATCTGCTTAGAGTTAACTTTACAAATTATGGCCTAAGTCTCCACAATTTAATAGGTCATGTGTGCCATATATCTGATAGCCAAAGGAATTTAATTAAGACATATAACATAATGTAAATAACAAGAGGGAATCAAATAGTAAAATAATTTTCTACCCCCATGCACAAATGGGTGCAACTCTTATATAGGTTCCATAGGTAATTATAATCTAATTCTTTCCTAATATCCTTGAAAAATCCTCTAACTCCCTCCTCCCATCTCTATGCCCCAAGCATAATTATACAGATTCTTCAGATGTCAGATCTCAGTGAAAAAATATAGAGTTCAGTGTGAGCTGTCTCATAGAGACCTGAGAAAATCTCTCAGGAAAGGCCAAAATTGACTGAAGGCTCTTAGGTTCTAAAATAATCAGGATTTCATTTGGACTGCTGGGTTTGGAAATACCAGAGACATTCCTGCTTCCATTGCACTTCTCTAACTGTAGCCCAAAGTTTCTCTCTCCAACCTTGTTTACTCCTGTATCTATGCCAGTCTCATTTTTTAAACCTTTCAGAAGACTACCTACCAATTCAAGTTCCTATCTGATGGCAAAATGGCTCCTTGGTCCAACATACTGCCTTCTGGGAAATTTAATCCAGGAAATATTCTCCTAAACCGAACCATGAACATCATGGAAAATGAAATACTGAGGCCTTGTCTTCTTGGTCATGCCCAGCAACTCATTATTATTGCTTAGCTTATAAACCATGGCAGTAAAAACATTTGTTGTTTAATTCCTTTCTAGATATTAAAGTCTTCATTTAGGAACTTAGCCAAATTACTCTAGCTGGGACCTTGGAAAGTTTTGTTTCCCAGGTTATTGTAACTCTGATAAGGTTCTAGGGCTTTCCTTCAGAAGAAAAAAAGCTGCCCTTCCCCCTGCCCCCCACTCATTCCCTCATTAATAAGACCCAGCTAAATACAATGCAATCCTTTATGAATAACCTATTCCTAAAAAAAGACCCAACTGGAAGCACTTAAAAGCTCCTTTGCAGAAACAAAATTGGATTAGATGACTCTGAATGTTGAGGCTGTGATTTGGAGAATTCCCCCTTCTTCATCCACATTGCCTTTCAACACATTTATTCATGTGTCTGTATGAACCCTTCTGTTATTGTTGTTCAGTCATTTTCAGTCATTCCCAACTCTTCATGACCTCATTTGGGGTTTTCTTCACAAAGATACTAGAGTGATTTGCCATTTCCTTCTCCAGCTCATTTTACAGATGAGGAAACTGAGGCAGAGTAAAGTGGCTTGTTTAGGGTCAAACAGCTAGTGGTGTCTGAGGCCAGATTTGAATTTAGGAAGATGAGTTTTGCTAAATCCAGGTCTGGTACTCTATACACTATAGCACCATTTATATGTCCTAGGTGTCCTAGCCTTTAGCTTTCTACTGGATTGTAAACTCCTTGAGGGCAAGGACTATATCATTTTTCATCTTTGGTGTCTCAGCATATAATATACCTTGCAGGTACTTAAAAAATGTCTGCTGTAGAATTGAATTTTAAAAAATATCAGAATTTAGTGTATTATAAATGATGAGAATCCAAAAGCAGAATGATATAAAAATTTAAACTGGAAGAAACCCTGTTCTCATTCCTAACCTTATTTTGCACGTGAGAAAACGAAGCATCAGAATGGTAAAGTACCTTGTCCAAGGTCAAATAGTTAATAACTGACATTTCAGGGCTAGCATCCAGTTCTCTTGCAGCACAAATATATGCTCTTTAACCTACAGCATAAACTATAAATTGGAATTCCAGGTTGATTTCATGATATACCAATTTCCTAAGTTTGCAGTTGCTGGATCAATGCCAAAGGTCATTGGAATGATTTAGAATGAAAGGATAATATTTAGTACTTTGCTAGACTTAAAGACAAGTTTGACATGTCATTTGAAACTTGAATTCCATTATTTCATCTCTCAGATTGTTAGCTTTCAAAAATTCAAAGGTTTTGTTTGTTTTTTTAACCTATTTTGAAGTTATTTTCCCAATCCTAGGAATCAAAATAATGCCATTTTGTGTCCCTGTCTACTCATTAGATAAGTCAATTATTCAATTGATCACCAATGATTAAAAGGAAAAGAGGATATGGTAAAGTATAGACTTAATTGTTCTGATTTCCTTATTAAAATTTGTGTAGTGATTCCAAGCTCACAAAAACAAAAATGGGTGAGTATTTTAATTTGAAAACCTACCTTCTATTCTTTTAATGAATTCAGTCCAAACTAACTTAGCCTGATGAATACTGATATTCTCAAACTTATACAGGATAGACTTTTTTTTTCTCAATGATATATGCAAGACTTGGGAGTATGCAGGTCACAGTTTGTTCATTAATATGATTGCTGTCAAATTAAATTCCTTAGTTCCAGGAATCAAATCTTTACAGTATGAAGTCCATTTTAGGCAATGACTGCATGGGGAGTCATCAATATATGAGATTAAAAAGTCATGTTGGACTATAACAAGCTATGCTTGCCCAGGCATATATGAGATTAGAGAGTGGAAGGGGATTCTACCTATTCAGTACTGATACTTCTGAAATTTTTACAGCTTTGAGCAGTAGGAGAAGCTAGCTATTGAAAGGGGAGGAAGTCATTGTTTCTTCTATTACTGTGTACTTATGCTTTAATACTTTGACGGATCCATGATCTCATCAATATACACATTCCCTCCTTTGGTGAAAAATCCACATATACCTCCCCCCAAATATCTTCTGATCCTATACATTCTCATCCCCATCCTCCTGTGATATGCTCAATATGTATGAAGCCTGGTCTAGGCCTTTCAACCTTTGAAGAGTATCAGTCACCAGCCCACCTCCTATTCCAAACATACAATTCCTGGAAGATAGCTCTTAAGCTACATCTTTCACATAGGTCATTCCAAAAAAGATTCTAAAGCCTACTTTCCATTCACCATGAGTATCTCCATTGCTCATTGGGTCACTCACTCACAACTTTGATTCTTTGGAAATTATGATATACTTCAGTGACTCAGTGTGCATTTTTAAAGGCTAACAGTGAAACCTAGACCCCAGCAATCTATCATGCTAAAAAAGGACCAGATCCAATATTCAGACCCTTGTCACGGAACAAATATTACTAGATGCAGAGAGGTTAGTTAACACTAGGCTGGTTACTAGGGTCTACTTTGAGTAAAATTACCCTGTCTCCAGGTATATACATTGAAATAGTTGTCAATTTCTCTAAGAGTACAAGCTCAGGTCTGGGGGAGATTCAAGGAGCAAATGATCTGGGTGGAAGAAATGTTATATACCTATAATTATAGTACAGAATATAATTCAAGTCCCTAGAGTGCAGAGAATATGACTTTTTTTTGCCTTTGCATTCCCAACACTAAGCCTTCTGGCAGAGGCACTTAATAAATGCTTAATGAATTGAACAAAAGCAATATATACAAGAAATGCAGACATAAAATGATCAGAAAATAGTTCACAGACTCATAGATCTATAGCTATAAAGGGGCAGGCAGGTGACACTGCAGTAGAGAGAGTACTAGACTTAGGATCAGGAAGACCCATCTTCTTGAGTTCTTGAGTTCTTGAGTGTCAGATATTTACTATCTGTGTGACTCTGGGCAAGTCACTTGACCCTGTCTGCCTCAATTTTTCCATCTGTAAAATGAGCTGGAAAAGGAAACAGAAAATCACTCTAATTTTGTCCAAAAAAAAACCCAAATGAGGTCATGAAGAGTCAGACATGATGGAAATGAATAAGCAACAAACAAAAGCTATAAAAGGCCATCTCATCTGGTTCCCTCATTTTTCAGATGAGGATACTAAGTCTTAGTCATATCCAAGGCCAGACATGTAGCAGAGCTGGGATACAGACTCAGGTACTGTGAATTCAAGTTTAGCCTTCCTTATTTATGATTAGCAGTGTTAAAATGGATTGTGGCATTGGAGGTGAGAATTTAAAAGTATTCCAGGAATTGGAAATGATAAAATCTAAGGTGGGAAAACATGGGAAAGGTTTTTTAATTCAATTGTTTAATTTAACAGTAATGAGTTCAATATGGCTTGAGTACAGTGAACATGAAGGGTAGTGATGTAAAATAAAGCTAAAATGATGCTGGAAGTATAGAGGATCTCAAATGCTGAGCTGAGAAATTTGGACTTTATTTCACTTAACCCTTCATTATTAACTACACAGTATCAAAAGACCCAGAAAAACGTTCCCAGAATACGGAGTTGACCTACCTATGGAGGATTTATAGGAGAACACAGACAAGAGGACACAGACAGGATGAGAAAATTTGGTTGGGTTGTGATTTGCATCATTGGAAGAAATGCTCACATTAATTAGAGACAATGAGGTACCCAAGTAAGAGCCTATGGGCATATTTATATCTAACACATTTCTGGAAGATGCTGAATATTTTTAGTTCAAATTAAAATGCCAATTTTAGGGGATTGAGAATTTCAAAGGCAAATTAATGATCAGAAAAAATATATTGCCTTACATTAAACAAAAACAGATGCCCTGAGAGATATTTAGCTTCAATAGAGGAGGATTCTCTTTGGAAGGCAAGCAACTGCAGATTATGCCACTCAACAGAAGAAGTCATGAATATATAAGGCCAAGTGCCATTCCCTATATACAGTCAAATGATCTCAATAAAGAATTTTCAGAAGAAAATGCAAATGATGATCTTCCATATGAAAAAAATGAGACAAATCACTATTAATAAGAGAAATGTAATTCAAAACAACTCTGAGGTTTTACCTCCTATCAAAGATTATAAAAATAAGACTAGTCAATGGTAAAAGGGTTATCTTCTCAAACAAGCACAGTAATATAATGTTGGTATAGATATGAATTGGTATAATCATTCTGGAAAATAATATAGCATTAGGAAAGCCATACACTTTGCTGCAGAGATAACACTACTGAGTATATACCTCCAAATTTTCAAAATGGAGAAAAAATAAGTAATGATCATAATTCTTCTCATTCTGATGAGACCAAATCCTAGGAAGATCTTATCATAAGTTGCTTTGCTCAAATATGGCTTCTACTAACTCAGCATTTTGGTTTGGATAAACTTAACTAGTCCCAGAAATAGCTCCATTTAATTGACCTAATTCATCTGGTCCCATTCTATTTCCCTTCTGTGATATTGCTACTCCATTGAGCTTCAGAATATGCATCATGGCACCCCAGAGCACCATATGTTCATTATGAAGGCATAATCACAGAACGCATGAAGAAGGTCTCCAGCAGCCTCAGAGTACCAATGATCACCATTAAGTTTGTAAGTAATTGCTTTTTTCCACTGGCTGTCTAGTCAGGTAAATGATGACTATCACTTCAAATCCTAATTTCCAGAGAGAATCCTCATTTTTTGTAATTTTGGCTTGTACTTGAATCATAATGATTTGGAAATTTTAAAAAGCTATACCCACAAATTATTTGAGCATCTTTCTAATTATATCCTTGAATTTAAACATTCTGCTCATAAAGAAATGACATTTCCCATATTTTCTCCTCTACTAAAACCTTCAAAGTCCTTGACCTGGGATCAAAGTAGTAGTGACACTGTGGTCAAACAGAAGAAGTCTAATGTTTTTGTCCTTCATTTTCAAAGAAGACCACAACATCAGGGAGGTGATGCCATGACAAACATGTGAATTGGATTTGAGTGGGGGGGATGCTATGCTAAGTCACCAGCCTTACTTTCTCCTCTACAGCCATCTAGGTCCAGTGGCCAGATAGGAATCAGCATAACTGGAGACAGACCGGGATGTGGGGCAAACAGGTTTAAGTTACTTGCCCAAGGTCACAACCGCTAGTGACTGGCAAGAAGCAAGTGCCTGAAGCTGGATTCAAACTCAGTCCTCCTGGATCCAAGACAAGTGCTCTATCCAAGATGCCACTTAGCTGCCCAGAAAGAAGTCAGGTCAAGCCTCAGTTACCCAGGATATAAACTAACAGTATTGTCAAGGACGTGCTTTAGAGAAAGCAACAAAGCACAAGATAGTAACTTGATACCATGAACTAGGGTTAGTTTTATAGAGCTGAGAACCGTATGCATATAAATGATATTTAAACAATGCCAGCTCATGAGAACACCAAGTAAGATAGTGTTGGGAGAAAAAAGAAGGCCCAATACAGAGCCTGAGCAGAAACTTACAATCAGTGGGGATGACAGGAACAAAGATTCAGCAAAGGAGATCTAAAAGGAAAAACTAGACCAACAGAAGGCAAACCAAGAGAGAGCCATGACATTAATATCAAGAGTGGAAAGAATATCCAAGAGGAAAAGATGGTCAATAGTAATAAATGCTACAGAGTGTTCAAGAATAATGAAGACTGAAACAAAAACATTAGATATGGAAATTAAGAGAGCGTTAGCAAGTTTGGAGAGAGCAGGTACAGTTGAACAAAGAAGTTGAAAATCAGACCATAAAGGGTTTAGAATTGAGTGAGACGAGAAGGGAGAGTAAGTTGAGAAACTAATTATAAATAGCTCTCTTAAAGAATTTAGCCTTGAAGGGGAGGAGAAATATGGGATAGTATATAGGGATGATAGGATAAAGTGAGGGCTTTGTTAAAAATGAGTAAAGGTGAGCATGTTTGCAGATAGCAAGGAAGGAGCCAGTATGCAGTGTAAAATTAAAAGAGGGAGAGGAAATCTACTGGGAAAAAACAGGTGAGGATTGATTCATAGATATGTAGAAGGGTTGACTTTGGCAAGAAGAACCACCTCTTGATCAGAGACTAGAGTAAATGAGAAGATAGTGGGGAAAAATATCCAAGTAAAATAAGATGAAGAAGGAAGAAAAGGGAGTTCTTGATGAGTAACCTCCATTTTTTTTTCAGTGAAGTATGAGTTGAGGCCCATAGTACAGAGAGTAGGGGAAGGCAGGGGAGACTGGAAAAGAGATGAGGTTTGGAGAGAAGTATACTGAATCAATTAGGAAAGAGGAAGATGACTGCCTTGCTTTAGATGAGATTAGCTAATCTAAATTTGTTTGCACAATTTTAGGTATTCCAATATCTCCATTCAACAGTGTATGAATAGGAAAGAAGGAAGCGCATAGTACAAAGAAGAGTAATCCAAGGGGTCGGCTAGGTGGCACAGTGGGTAGAGCACTAGCCTTGGAGTCAGGAGTACCTGAGTTCAAATCCGGCCTCAGACACTTAATTACCTAGCTGTGTGGCCTTGGGCAGGCCACTTAACCCCAATGCCTTGCAAAAACTTAAAAAAAAAAAAAGAGTAATCCAAGATTGGGGCTTGGCAAGGTATGATCGGCCATAAGACAAGGTGGCAAAGGAGAGTAGTTAAATTGTTATAAAGGAAAAAGAGAGTATAGTCAGTTCAGGGATGAAGGCAAGGGAAATAAGTAAGAATTAAAGGAATAAAGAAAGAATAGGGTTAGGGGTCATTCCTACAGGCACAGGGAAAGAGAAAGTAGGTGTTCTTAACCTTTTCTGTGGGTCATGGAATCCTTTGGCAATCTGATAAAAAACAAACAAACAAAAAATCCCAGGGACTGCTCTCAGAAAAATGTTTTAAATAAATAAAGAAAATATTACATTTCCGTTTTAGGTTAGTAAAAATAAATATATGATTTTATTCTCATTCAAGTAGATGGACCCCCCAGGCTAAGGGGTTATCCTCAGGTTAAGAAACCTTGGCATAAATAAATTTTTGAGTTACTGAAAATTGAAATGAAGCACTTGTGGGTGATGGCAAAAGGAAGGGAATGACCATCTCTGTATATGTTAGGTGAACTGGAGGCATCAGTCATGTGAATTGAATAGGTTGAGTAATTGGAAAGTTTCCTAGTTCCTCTCTCATTCCAGCTCTACAACTGATTTTTTAAGACCAAATACCATGTTAACGAATATCAATAAAGCAGTTTTCTAAAGCACAAAATGTTTCCCTTTTCCACCAGATATTCTTATATAACAATGCTTTGCAGATCTCCCAAAGAGGATGGCCAGGATGATAAGAATCCTGAAGAAAATGTGATATATCACTTTAAAAACCCAAGTAGAATGCTTATGTTAGAGAAAAGATATTGTAACAACAGAAATAGAATCACCTGGAGAGTCAGAGACTCTGGGTTCAAACCCCACCCCACCTCTTGCCTTTCCCACTTGTACAATCTTGGGCCTCTTCACATTCGTTTGCATCTCTGTAAAACAGAAGTTGAACTAGACAGTCTCTGAGATCTTTAATCCTATAATCCAAAGACTTAGGGGGAATATAGTAACTCTCTTTAAGTATTTGAAGGCTTGTCAAGTGGAAGAGAAGCTAAAGATGTTCTGATTGGCATCAAAGGGTAATAGAAGGAGCAAAAGGCTGAAAGTACAGATAGGAAAATTTAGCCTTGATTACAAGAATGAAAACTATCGCACAGTGGAGTGAGGTGTCCTGGGAAGTAATGAGTCCTTACCTTTGAAGATCTCCCTGTGGAAGTTATCACAAGTATTAGAGTCTGCTAAATTGGGCCTACCCTAAAAGGTCAAATATCACCTCCTCCAAAAGGCCTTCCCTGATCATTCCTGTTAGCAATATTCTTTCTCTTGTGACCTTTGAGCATCCTGGGCTATGAGAACAGGAATAATCAGAATCATTTTCAGAGTTGGGTTATTGATGGATACTTTTTTTAGCAAAGTCTATCACCCAATATACCATGATCGTAAGGTCATTTTCCACCTATTATATTATGTAATGCTCTTTGGTACTTAACCTAAGACCCCCCATTGGCAAGGCAATTACAAATGTGAATGGAACTGTTGGTTACAAGAAGCCTTTGATTTTTAAGGACAGAAAACTGCTTTGAGTTCTCACCCATTATTCCATGAGCTTTAGCAAATTGAAATCTAAAATTAAAGTTAACGATTTAAATGAAATCCCAGCTTGAGATTAGAAGAGAGAAGAACACAGATGTGTCAGAAGAAGAAGGAAAGCCAGTCACGTAGAGCAGAACATAAAGTGGAAGATGGCACAAGAGACTTTTCATAAGTGCACCTATTTTGATTACCAGAATAGTTCTCTCTCTCCATGGCTCATGGGTACTTATTTTCTGATAAGACATCACATAGATTATAATGAAGGATGGCTCTGAGCCTTCAGCAGAAAACATGGTGCAATTTTCAAATCCTGTCCAGGCTCCAGGGGTAGGGGATTTAGAGAGGAGATGGCCTCAGATGCAGTCCTAATAATAGCAGAGAGGGACTGTGGTGTGGTAGATAGGGAGACCTGGCCTTGGAATAAGGCAGGCTTGTGTTTAAATCTTGCTTACAATACATTCTGGCTGGGTGACTCAGGGCAAATACATTCAGAGAGTCCCAGACAACTCTAGAATATTCTACATAGAAGAATAGCTTTCAAGTGCATTGATTGTTCATCAAATAAAATCATGGTTAAAAAAATACTTCTCTCATAGGATTATTGTGAGGTGTAAATGAGATAAACAAGGCATTCTGAAAACTTTAAGGGCTGATATAAATGTCAGTTATTATTATTAGAATTGTAATGTTCTTAAGCTATAACAGGAGTTTGAGGACTGAGTACAGTCCACAATTTGTATTCCTCAAGGACAAGCATTTCCTTTCACCTCGGAGAGTAATCTGGGACTACCATCACTTTTCAGCCAGAATTTTGACTTAAATCAAGTAGGGGAATTCTTAGAGGAATAGCTACAATCAGATAGATTGAGGGGAAAGAGCTAAGCAATGGAGACGCCATCATCAGCCCCACCCTGAATACAAGGAGGCAAGCTAGAAAGATTTGGCACAGAGCGGCAACATCTGAAAGGAGATTTTACAAAAGAGAAACTAAACAGAGATGAGATGCCTTGGAGAATGGAGGGATAGAGGTAAGCATCTCTTAACAAGACTCTTACTGATGCTGGGGATTGCAGTCTCCTCTTCAAGGACTGAGGGAAGTTTCCCCAAGAGATTGACTTTTCCTCCAACTTCCACTCCCTGTGCTTAATCAAGTAACAGACACTGTATCCAGACCATCATCAGAAATCCTGTTTCCTATGACATCAGTCCATGTGGTGAGGGCAGCTTTGGAAGAAGTAGCGAGAAAGGCATCTTTGCAAAACACTCCTGTCACTATAATCAATATAATGTGCAAGTCATGCCATCCTCCATATGATGTCATGATCTTTTTCGATGATGAAAGAAAATAATCAGTCAACATATAGATATTGTATTCAATTCTCTTTACTTCTGTTGCCTAAATGTTGCCTTCATACATAGAGACCAGGGGTTAGGAAGATGCATGAAACTTTATATTAGGTTGGAGAGTCAAACCTCTGTCTGAATGTCAGAGCTTTCTGTTAGCAGGAGCTCTGTTCTTTTATCTGATATAAACTGATATAAAGGGAAAGTCAGCAAAGGGGGTGGCAGGGACTTGCAGGAGGTATGTTGCCTCTAAACCCTAACGGTGGGCTTAATTGCTTTTCAGGTCTCAGATGAGAAAGGAGATAGGGCAGGATGGAAGTAGGGAATACCTAGACAAGGTTCAGTTATGCCTCTTCTAGAAGGGAGGAAAGAGCAAAAAAATATCTTATTGCCAGGGTAGTCACTGGGTGACAAATCTTTTTTAACCCTCAAAGACCTTCTATTAAGTTACAGAGTAGGAGTTCATAACCTTTGTATATCAAGGAGGCAATATAATAAAGCCTTAGGAGCTCCTCAGATGAATGCTTTTAAATAATTGAACCAAGTATTAGATTTTAGTTGGAGGTTGCTGAAACAGACATTCAAGTTCATGGACTCCCTATTATAGAGGAATTTAAGTTTGTACCCAGAAAATCACAGATTATTTGTGTGTGTATATGTGTATGTGTGAATGTTTGTGGACTTGCGTAAGAATTCATGCAGATAAGTTGCAAAAATCCTCAAAACTGGGCCATTCCTTTAGTAAAATAGATTCCACATACAAGGCAGTGTGTCTGTATCTTTCTCATATAGTTTATATGAGAATGCACAAAGTTTCCATGATCCTAAGTAGGAGGATCACAGGCCCAAGTGGTCAGCCTCTGAAGTTTGAGGAGCAGTGGCAGGGCAGAAAAGCAAGTGAAAGGAAGAGGCAAGAAGGGAGGAGGAAATTGGGTTTCTACAGAAGGGCTCTCTCACTTAAAAGCTGAAGGAAGTTACAATTTACATCATGCAGCTAGGTAACAAATGGAGTTTGGAGTCAGAAAGACTAAGTTCAACTCTGGTTTCAGACACTAGCCACGTGATCCTGCGTAAGTTACTTAAATCCTGTCTGCCTTGGTTTACTCAACTGTAAAATGGCGGGGGGGGGTAAAAATAGCCCTATCTCTCAGGGCTGTGGTGAGAAATAAATAAAACAATATTTAATAAATAAATAAACAAACAAACAAACAAACAAATAAATAAATAAAACAATAAGAGTTCTTGGTACATAAGAAGAGCTATGTATTATTACATTAGGGCCCTGGCAGGAGACAAGTAACAGAGATAAGCAGGAAAAGGGTACAAAATCCACTGCCAAAAAAGTTGCTTCTTAGGAACCACTGTCCCTCTCCCCTCCATCCTCACCCCCGAAGACTCACATAAACATAGTTAGTACCAAGAGCCACAGTAAATTGAGGCTACCCTGTCAATCAGTGTAGGGGATGAAGGGATCGCTCTAATGACCTTCAAGGGTTGTTGGGATACGTTTGAGCTCCTGCCAGTTGTAAGTAATAATTGCAAGTGCAAAGGCGCTGCCACAGTTGCAAAGAAGGGGAAGGAGCTGAAGGAAAACTCTTTGGCTTTCCAGAAATGGTGCCCAGTGATATTTGATAAAGGAAGAAGTGCTGAATTGTTAGACCTAGAGAGCAGTTGTTAAAGATACTGGATAAAGATAATGGAACTGGCCCCTGAGAGGACTCCAGAATGGAGATGTGAGGAGTCATCAGGCACCAGCATCAGAGAAGACCACAGAAAGTAAAAGGATCTGGCCTTCTGAAAGAGAGCTTAAAATAGAAAATCAGCCTCTTTGATCAGGTATATCGTACATCTAGTAAACTCTGCTTGACATATATACATATATATGTATATGTATATGTATATACATATACATATATATGTATATATTTGCCTCCAGACTGGTGGATCAGATCAAGAGGGTTAAAAAGGAAAAAAAGATGAGGGAGGAAGGAACCTGCTCACATACATCTAGGGAGCCAGATACCACAGAGAGTAGGAGGCTAGAAAGAAAGATGGTTAAATGGTGTAAGGCACAAAACATGGCTAACTTAGAGAGCATCTCCAGGATGGATAGCCAGGATGGTGAAGTGCTTAGAGATCACACACTACATGAGGATCAGTGGAAAGAAATGGGGCCTTTTAATATGCAGAACAGAAGCCTTGAGGAAAACTTAAGCACATTTCTTCAAGTATTAGCAGGACTGAAACATGAGAAAAGGAAGATATTGATGCTTGGTCCTAGAAGGCAGAACTCACAGCACTATGTAGAAGTTGAGCAGGGGCCAATATATGAAGCTTTGTATGAGGAAAGACTTTGTAACGATGGGAGGTATGCAAAAATGAAAAGGGCTCAAGCTAAGCATCTGGGGAACACAGTGGGTAGAGAACTGGGCTTGACTCAAGATGACCAGAATTCAAATCCTACCTCAGACAATTACTAGCTGTGTGATACTGAGTAGGTTACTTAGCTTCCATCTGCCTCAATTTCTTCAGTGACATTTACTAGCTATGTGATCATGGATGCATTTCAAGAGCTTCGGTTTCCTCATCTGTAAAATGGGAATAAAACACCTGGAGGAGTCACAGATTAGAGGTGCTGTGATGTTCAAATAAGATCACATGTACCAAACATTACAGAAATGATTTTTTTAGTGTTTTGAAAGAGTGGAATACACCAAAAACTATGAGGTCTCCAAGAAAGCTGTGACTCATCACATCCAGTTGCAAGTTCTCATTTCAATGGACATGGGCAAATCACTTCCCTCTTGCGGCAACCTGAAGATACAATTGTTGGATGAAGTAATTCCTGAACAGTTTCCATCTCAACTGTCCTCATCCAAGTGTCTGAGAAGTCTCACAGGCATTTCTGTGGTTTCCCAAGGTTTGAGAGATTATGATGATAGCTTAAATTAGCAAAGGATCCAGGGGACTGGACCCTAGGAATTCATGCACTTTGAGAATATTAACTATGATTTGAGAAGTCAGGGAACAAAGCAAAAGATTGAGTGAGATAATAGGGAAAAATAAGAGGAATTGATTTGACAATGTGCCTTGCCTTCATAATAGTATTTTATAGGCATATTCAGGTTTCTTCTGAATTTATTATATCAGTGTCACTCTGTTTCTACATTTTATCTATATTGAATTAGGAGAAGGTCGAATGTACAAAGCCACAATTTTGTGATAGCATAAGAACTGAGATGTTCACTTTGTCTCCCCAGTCCCTAACACCATGCAGGAAGACTACTATCATGCATTAATAATGAATAACACAGCAGAGAGCTTTTAAAGGGTCCAATTTCAAATTGTTAAAGGGGAAGTATATGGTGAATTCCCTTTCTTTGGATGTCTAGCTCTGGAAGGACTTTAACACTCAGCATCAGGGAAAGCCAGCAGCAAATTTACTCTGAGTACATTAGAACTAATCGCCAAAGAGGTACACTTTACCTACAAAAGATACAACAGAAGGATGGAATTATTTTAACTCCACCATGTGTCACAAATGACCATTGGTTTAGCTAGAACATTTTCTAATTTGATGAGCCTGCTTGCAGAAGAAGAGAATCTGACCATGGAGTCGTGAGAATGCACTGTCCCGGATCTCTCCCCTAGCTGCCTTTACTAAATAACCCTTTCCTTGGAGATCCTCCAAGTGCCTGAAAGGCAGGCATTGTTATCTATAATCTGCAGGCAGGGAAGTGAATCTGGGAAAGGTTCAGAGACATTATCAAACACATTAGAATAAGACTGACTGAAGTCACTTCCCCACAGTGATGCTCTGACTTGTTAGCCACACCTGGTTATTCTTGAAAATTCTTTTCTGATACTGGGGCCCCCAGTACTTGGGGCTTTTGTTTCCCCTGTCTACTTTCTTAGGAGGCAGATGTTTCTGCAGGGAACATCGAACACTAAAATGTTAATCATGAACTCTAAATAACAGTTCATAAAAGGCATGTGCTCAGAGACTTTTCCAAACTTTTTCTGATGAGGATATCAGTCATCTTCATTTTCCAAGAACATTCCTGAATCGCTCAATTATCCCCACACTAGCCAAGACCTGAGTTCATCATTTTTATTTGTCCCCACTTTGTGGCTTCTTCATTTCTTCATTCATTCATTCATACATACATTCATTCATAAACATTTATCAAGCACCTAATACAAATTTCTTAGCTAGGCATTCAAGGCTCTTCCCTCAAAGGAGATACCCCATCTCTTTGCATGCATTTGTATAAATCACTCCACAGTCCTGGAGTGTACTCTCTCCTCTCTCCTGCTCTGAATTCTTATCTTCCTTCAAGGTTCAGCTCAGATTCCATTCTCCTTGATGCCCACTCTGATCTCCCTGGTTGTTGGTGCTCTCTCCTTTCTCAGTTCTCCATGAACCCTGCCTATCTGTATACACATCTCTCATGGTAGCTACAGAGGCACTGTAGCAAGATAAACGGAGCACTAGTTTTGGGGCAGGAAAGTTCGATTTTGAATCCTGCCTCACACACATACATATGAACTGTGAGACCTTGAATATATAGGTCCCTTAACTTCTCTGAGTTTCTCATTCCTCTTCTATAAAATTTCTATAAAAGTTAATGATATCCATAATGCCTTTGTCACAAGCTTATTGTGAGACTCATAAAAGATCATGTGTATAAGGAATCTTGTAAAGCTACTGAAAGGTAAGCTCTGATTACTGGATGCTCCTAGAAGATAGGGACTGGTTTTGTTTTTGCCTTTTCATAACTAGTCTTTTTACAACTCCTCCACAGAGGAAGAACTCAATAATTGTTTGTCAAATTGAATTGAATGTGCCCAAAATTATTTTAAGAACTGAGGGAGATTCAGAAATAAACTATACCTGGCCCTTACCCTGAGAAAAATCAAGATTTAGATCTAATAAGGGAGGTCATATAATAGAGTGGAAGGAGTCCTGGAATCAGAGGCTGAAAATTGGCTTTTTTCTTTTCTTTTGAGGCACAGTTTTCTTGGCAAAAATACTGGCAATCATTCTCATATCCTTCTCCAGTTCACTTTACAAAAGGGAAAACTGAGGCAAACTGCTTTAAGGAACTAGTCCACACAGTAAATAAGAGTCTGAGGCTGTATCTTCTTGATTCCAAGGCCGGTGCTATATCCACTGCAGCATCTCCCAGGTACCCCAAGACCCAGTTTTGAGTCCTCATTTGGCCATTTGTCAGCTAAGTGACCTCAAAGAAGTCTTTTCCCCTTCTGAGTCTCAAATGAGCAATGGAGATTGTAATTCCAGAATAGTACAGTCTCTAGTGCCAGGAAATCACCTCAGTGGCATAGATTTGCATTCAACATAATGGGGTTTGAGGGGCGGCTAGGTGGCATAGTGGATAAAGCACCGGCCCTGGAGTCAGGGAGTACCTGGGTTCAAATCCGGTCTCAGACACTTAATAATAACCTAGCTGTGTGGCCTTGGGCAAGCCACTTAACCCCGTTTGCCTTGCAAAAACCTAAAAAAAATAATGGGCTTTGGACCCTAAAGTGCTTTATAAATATGGTTAAAATCTCTTGAACCCCCTGCTTTGTCATGATTATCCCCCCTCCAAACAACTGAAAAACCAAAAAAATAAGTAGAATAAATTTTTCCCTTTAGGAAAGAATAGAAAAATGACATTGATATTCAGGAAATAGGAATAAAAGCTAAGGGAGTGTGTCCATTGAAATATGTTACATAAAACATATGTGTCATATTCTACTACTTAAGTCAAAATATATGATCATTCAAGCTGCTGACTTTATCAACTATGGATTTCAAAATATCTTTTCTATCTCTTTGGAGCTTAGACTTAAAATGCAAAGGGATCTTTACTAGGTGGTAGTGCATATCTGAGCAGTTTACCTTCCTCTAGGTCACATGAAATCTGGCATCCTTCATCATATTCCCCAGGTTGTAATTCTAGCCTTGCAGGAAGGAAGGAGTTAAAAAGTTAACATGAGCTATAGCACCATCTTTTCCCTTACCTCCCTTCCACCCCCCCCCCCAAAGAAAAGTAGTGACAAACTGATCAATGCCTATTCTAAGTATTCTCCAACAAGGCAGAACCCAGACCTTGGCTTGAATCCCAGATCAGACTTCCAACCTATTGAACAATAAACTACCCCAGTCTTGTGACCTTTCCCATGCAACTAATAAGCATCAGTGCCAAGGGAAACACTTCTCTGTCCTCTAGCTTACGTTGTTAATTTTAGTGGATTGAGCCTTTGTGTCCAGTCATTCCCACTCCACTGCTTTAAGTTTGGACTCCATCCTTAGAAGTGTCTGGCCAAAAGTTCATGGGGCTAAGCTATAAAGCTAGCCTGTGCTATCATAGAGAAAGGGAATCTGCTTTGGACAACTCAGGGAATCTGATAAGGTTTCCTAGGTAAATATATATATATATATATATATATATATATATATATATATATTATATATGTAAATATGTATGTGCATGTCTGTGTTGTTTGGGGGGGGCAGTGTACAGGAAGAAGTCTGATCATTATCTTTTACTTATGATATCTTTGGTGAGAGGCATAAGAGTATTTATAGTATGTCCTATTCCAGGAATCAAAATGTGGCAAAATTACTTTGGACTTGTTCCTGACTCTACTATGTACTGTGTAGTATTGTAAGTCCCCCTTTCCCTGGCCTCAATTTCCCCATTTATAAAATGAGAAGACGGGATTATACAAACCCTAGAGGTCCTTCCCATTTTGAAACTTTCCAATCCAAATTCATACAGTCCTGTCTTTGTCCTAGGGGAAGTTCCAGTTTTAAGCTCTATTATGCAAAACTGAGGATCCCTCAGGAGGTAAATACCTGTGTCTGTGTATATTTTGCAAGATGAATGAGTGAGTCAATAAATGTGACTGGGAATGTATCTTTGAATATGTACACGTATGTGCATTTGCATCTTTGTTCAACGATCTCAGGCACTAGGAATATGTAGTAGGAATAAACCAAACAAACCTACCATGCAAATTATTGATGTAGATAAAGTATATATAAGTTACCAATAAATCATATTTCCATAGTACCCTAGCGTTCAAAAACACTCTTTCATTCCTATCCTATGAGTTAGCATAGGATTTTTTTAGATGATAAAACTGAAACTTTGGGAGTTTAAGTTAATTCATTGAGCACCTTACATATAAAGGACACATACGTCATGGTTCTTGCCCTCATAAACCTTTCAACCTAATAAAAGGAAAAGATGCAGAAAGCTAACAGGAATTAACAGTTTGCAGAGAAGTAGAAAACGACATACTTAAAGGGTTAGAGGCAGAAGGACTTTATTGACTTGGGGTAGAAACCCTAAAGGCAAGGCTTTCTGAAGGAAGTCACTGAAGATGAGCTTTAAAAGATGGATAAGAGGGACAGTTAGGTGGCACAGTGGGTAGAGCACAGGCCGAGTCAGGAGGACCTGAGTTCAAATCCAACCGCAGACAATAATTACCAAGCTGTGAGACCTTCAGCAAGTCACTTAACCCACTGCCTTTGGAAAAAAGGTAGATTAAAAGATGGATAAGGATTCAATAGAGAGAAGGGTGAAGGATATTACACCATAAATAGAAGACAGCATGAACAAAGCCATTTAAATAACCTCTATTCTTTAATGTAAATATTTTGAATTTATTTACCTTTATGTACATTGCTCCTCCCCCCAAAAATAATATAAACTGTTTGAGGGTACAAGCTATTCTTAACTAGAATAGCTTAGTGCTTTGGACATAGTAAGCAATTCATAAACACTCATGGAGTTGAATTGATTTGAATTCAGGAGATAGTATGTACTTTAGAAGAAATTAATATGAGACAAGGATGGAAAATGAGGCTGGTAACTGAGTCTGAAGGGCTGTGAATATCAGTCAGGAAATGATCACTGAACTTGATTCAAGAAGCATCCTAGCAAGTTGAATATGTTTATTGACAAGAATGCCAGGACTATAAAAAATTATTCTAGAAGTAGCATGAAGAATAGATTAGAGGTGAGAATGGGGAGGAAAAGAGAAGATGGAGGTAAGAATGCTTCTTCTAAACTATTGCTACAAAAGGAAATAAGCCTGGTTCAGCCAGATTTATAGGAGAATTCCTCTAGTAGTTATTGGTGGTAGAAGCTGTGAATTAGTCCTGATTTGGAAATATGCTAAGAAAGTTATTAAACTGTCCATATCCCTTAACCAAGAGATTTCTCCACTAGACATATATTCCAAAGAGGTCAATGACCAAAAGAAAAACTTGCTTATAAAAAAATTTTAATAGCATTTTTATAGTAGTAAAGAAGTGGGGAAAAGTACATGCTTATCAATTAAGGAATTGCTAAATAAATTTTGTTATGCTAATATAATAGAATTTTACTGTACTGAGAGAAAATAATGAATATGATTAATACAGAGAAGCATTTTAAGATTTACATGAATAGATAAAAAGTGAAGTAAGCAGAACCAAGAAAACAACAAGTACACAATGACTATAACAATGGAATGGGAAAGAACAAAATAATTTAAACTAACTGCTATGAAATTATAATTGAATGTGGCTCCAATGAACAAGCATGAAAAGGCACCTCTCTCCCATTTTTGAAGATGTGAGGGATTATGGGTGTGGAACAATGAATGTAATATCAGATTTTTCAATGTGTTAGTTTTTCAAACTTTCCCTTTTGGAAGTTTTTGTTATTTTCTTTGTTTTTTATTTTTTAATGGGAAATGTAGATGAACTAAACACAGAGATATATAAAAATGTGTCACAAAACAGGTATATCAAAAATACAGGTGGAGTGATACTGAGCTTTATTAGGTCAGAGGCAGTGGTAGTGGCAGAAGGATGAGAGATGGAAGTAAAAGTTTAAAGTTTTTTATATGGGGAAAGTAGGTGAAGGCTGATAATGCCCTTAGACAAAAAGATGAACAGACTTGGAAGAAATGTAGGAAGTTCTATTTGGGGCATGTTAAATCTGAAAAAGCGATGGGCAGAAGCACTTTTTGTAGGCAGTTGGTAATTTTACACTAGAGGTTAGAAAAGGGTTCAGGGCTGAACACACAAATAGGATGCACATACGCAAATGAGAATCCCTATCTTCAAAGAGCTTCCATTCTACTAAATGACTTGCCCATGGTCACATGCAAGCAGATCTGGGAGATGGGGTGGCATGTTTGATGGATATTAAGTAGGCCAGTACACTTGAATCACAGAATGTAAGGAGAGAATAAAGAAAGCATAAGATGCTTGGAAAGGTAAGAAGAGGTTTGATGTAAATGCCAAACAAAAGACTTTACATTTGATCAAGTGTTAATAAGGAGTCTTTGAACTCAAAGGAGGTGGGGAGAGGAGTGAGGAAGTGGGGTGGGGTGATAAGGTCAGCCTTTGGCTTTAGAAAAATCATCTTGGCACATAAGCAGAGGACAGATTGGAATATAGACAAAGATGAGCAGAGAGACCAGTTAGGAAGTTATTGTGGTAGGAAAGGTAAGAGATAATAAGGACCTGGCTGTGTGAGCAGAGAGAATACAAAGAATGGGACACAAACTAGAGATGTGAAAGTAGAAAAGACAAGATTTGGAATGGATTGGATGTGTGGGGTAAATGAGAGTCAAGAGTCCAGTATGACATGAAAATTGTAGCCCTGAGTGATTGGATGGATGGTGGCATGGAAGGGAGGAAGGTTTTGATGGAAAAATAATGAGTTCTATTTTGGACATTCAGTTTGAGAGATCCAAACAAAACTGGTGAGAGAGAAGAGACTAGATGCACGTATAAATCTGAGTTTCACCTGTACAAAAAGGATCACTGAACTCATGGAAAATAATGAATTCACCAAATTAACAGAGTATAGGGTAGGAGTTCCTAAACTTTTAAGGGTCCTGAACACCTTTGGTAGTCTGGGGAAGCAGAAAGACTCCTTTGTCAAAATAATGTTGTTGAATATATAAAATATATAGGATTACAAGGGAGACCAATTATATCAAAACAGTAAAATTTAAAGAACAATCAGATTGAAGAAGCTTTAGAAGATAGTTGAATGAAGAGAATGTGGTGATACACAACTTTCTGAAGGAGGCTAGTCAGAAAAGGAGGAGAGATATTGAAGCGAGAGTTTTTTGTTTTGTTTTGAGGATAGGGAAGCATACCTATGTAAGCAGCAGGGAAGCTGTCAAATACATAGGAGAGAATGAAGTTGGGAGAGAGTGAAGATGATAATGGGGGCAATTTGCTGGAAAAAGGAGAGGATGGGATCAAGGGCATCTGTAAAGAGATGAAACCCTGGCAAGGAGAAGGACCAACCCTTTATCTGAGGACAGAGCAAAAGAGGAAATGAGGAGCAGGGGAAGAAGGAATATGTCTGAGAGAAGACAGATGAGGAAGAGAGGAGGCTAGATTCAATGCTTTCTTTTTTAAAAAAAATTTTTAGAATTTTATTTTTCCTTAGTTACATATAGAAGTAATTTTTAACATTTGTTTTTTAAAACTTTTAGTTCCAAATTCTCTCCTTTCTTCTCTCCCCCATCCCCCCCACATTTAGAAAGCAAGCAATGATGTGATATAGAGTATAAAAATGTAGTCATGCAAAGCATTTTCTTAATAGTCATATTGTGAAAGAAAACATAGACCGTCCCTCTCCCCCCAAAAAATAAATCTCAAAAAAAATATTTTAAAGTATGCTTCAATCTATATTCAAATAACATCATCTCTTTCTCTGGGGATGGATAACAATCTTCATCATATGTCCTTTAAAGTTGTCTTAGGTCACTGTACTGTTGAGAAAAGCTAAATCATTCATAGCTGATCATCTTACAATATTGCTGTTATTTTGTACACAGTACATTCCATTTTGAATCAGCTCATGCAAGTCTTTCCAGATTTTTCTGAGAGCATCCTGCTCATCATTTCTTATAACAGAATAGCATTTCATCATAATCATGTACCACAATTTGGCCAGCCATTCCCAAAGATTCACTGTTTTCTTTTCTACATCACTGCATCTCTTAATATCAATAAGCAAATAACATATATTGAAACAATGTCTGAACACTGCCCTGTGATGAATGATTGTATTATGGGGAGAGGGGATATGTTCAATAAAATGATGAAATCCATTAATAATCATTAGTCCTGCAGAATGCATCTCATCCAGAAGGACCCTCCTTTTCCCTCATCCCTCAAAAAACAAAGTACAAAGGGAAAAAAATCCTGCCAAGTTAGTTTTCTAAGGCCAGAAAGGAAATTTCTTAACAAGAGAACAAGGACATTTATTTCCATAATAAGAAAAGAGGCTTAAAGTGCAAAGCTTTGGTGGGAAAGGTAATATGGACTTATTAGTATTTGGATGTAAATGAGTAATTCTGATCATCTTCAAAGAGCAGCCAGTGAAGAGGGGCATCGAAGGACACATGAAGGTGAGCTTGTGAGGGCCAAAAACAAATTTTGCCAAATTCACAGTTTTGCCAAGACCAGGCCTGTCTGCCAAAACATTTAACTATATCAAGGGGAGGCAGCCACTTAATAGGTTTGGTCAGTGGGAATGAAATGCATTGTGTTCTTTGACCCTTTAGTCATTTATTACATCACCATCTTTTTCATCAACAACAAAGATTTATCATGATCCTCCTATGGAAAGGGCTGTATATATACAAAGATCCCTGACCTTGGGATCACTTGAATTAGGGGGAAAGGACATGCATATAAAAAGACAAAAAAATCCAATAAGAATTATTATGATGTAGCAACAACAGAGGTTCTAGACTTGTCTCCTTGTCTAACTATGTTATCTTGAAGGTCCCTTCCTTTCCCTGTCCCTCAAAGTCCTGATCTACTAAATGAGGTAGGGTTCCACAATCTTGAAAGTGCCCCCCTCCCCAAAACTCTCTGCCCTGTGCTTTCTAGTGCAGGATGAACATCACATGAAAGTTGTGTAGATAATTTTTCAGAGAAGGAAGTAATCACAAGGGTTGAGGTCCTCAAAAAAGGTATAAAATAGAAAACAGAACTAAAACTAGGTTTGAAAGGAGAGGCAGAAAGAGTAACAGAGGAAACAAAGGCACAGGTAGGAAAACCCTATTGCAGAGTTAGTGAGATCGATCTGCCTGGCACAGGTTTCAAATAAGGTGGTAGGAGGAGCCAACACTGGTCAAGAAGCACAGAATCAGGGCGGCTGGGCGGCGCAGTGGATAGAGTACCGGCCTTGGAGTCAGGAGTTCAAATCCGACCTCAGACACTTAATAATGACCTAGCTGTGTGGCCTTGGCCAAGTCACTGAACCCCATGGCCTTGCAAAAAACTAAAAAGCACAGAATCAGAAATTTGGGAAGCCATAGGAGGCTGCCATCTTGTTCAACCCCTAGCTGACCAGGGGATCTATCCACAATCTATCCAAGGGAAATTCATACAGCTTTTGTGTAAAAAACTCTAAAACCAGGGGCAGCTGGGAGGTACAGGGATCCTCATGCTTTCCATGTGTATGATGGAGTAGCCCTGGCATAGCATACAGTCTGGGGCTAGATTTGTGTGGCTTCTGTGGAAGGCAATAAAGGGACCCCCTGCTGTGAAAGCCACAGGGCCTGGAGGCAGGATCATGAGAATTCCAAAGTCATCTTGGGAACTGCATTACTCAGGGCAAGTCACTTCACCTCAGTCTGCCTCAGTTCCCTCCTCTGTGAAATGGGGAACGTAAAAACGACCATTATCTCCCAGATAATGCGAATAAAGTGCTTTTCAGAGCTTCTGGTGCTCTCTGGTGGCTAGCAAGTTGGGATTATGAATTCAAACCCACGACCCTCGGGCTGGGCCAAACTGTGGGGCCACTTCCTCATTACTCTAACTGGGAGGTTGTTCTTTGGAACAAGAGAGGAGGCCTTACCATTGCAGACTGGCAGCTTGCTTGAAGAAGGCCTAGAACGCTGAGCCGGGGTTAGCCTCCTAGGGCCCGGACGCGCCAGTTCTCTTCCACACCGGAAGGTTCCCACCTTTCCCGACTCCTCAAAGCTATTAGGACCCGGACATAGAGGGTTGCTAGGGAACAGGCCCCGCCCCCTAATGATTGACATTCGACAGCGGCCTACAGAATCAAGCTGAGGAGCAAGGGGAAGGGCCAATACAATCTCCTCACGTGACTTTAACGACCCTCTCTCGCCCCGCAGCACCTTCCCCTCCCCATCCCCCCATTCCAAGCCAGCCTTGTTTAGCCTCTAAAGAAGACAAGTGCTCTGGTTCCTGGGGGGGATTCTACTCTAATTCCTGCTCTCCCTCTAATCCAAGACACTTTCTCAATTAACCACAAAGACCATGGATTAATTCTAGGCCTTCGGTATGAGAGAAATTTCAGAGCCCTCCTGCTGCTACTGCTTGCACCTTAATTTCACTTGTGCCATCACTGCCTAGGCCTCCTTTTGGGTAAGGTTCAGCCCTATTGTTTGTGTTCCCCCTAGATTCAGACAGGGTCTGTGATGCTCATGGAAGAACAAAAGGTCAGAATATCAAGGGAATTAAGGGGAAAAAATGCAAAGAAAGGAGACCTGGCTGTATCGGTTCTAAAATTTTGAAGCCTCAGTCATCAAAACTGTTTGGTTCTGCCTAAGAAATAGAGTGGTGGATCAGTGGACTTGTTTAGCTACAAAAGGGACAGCAAGAAATGACAATAACCTGTTGTTTGATAACCCCAGAGATTCCAGTTTCTGCAATAAGAAGTCACTGTTTGATAAAAAGTGCTAGGAAATCAGGAAGATAATATGGCAGAAACTAGACATTGACCAATCAATATCTCACTCCCTATGCCAAGATAAGGTTGAAAAAGGTACAAGATTTAGACATAAAAGGTAATACCATAAGTCAATTATGAGAACAAGGAATAGTTTATCTGTCAGACCTATGCAAAGGGGTGCAGTTTATAACCAAAGAAAAATATGAAGCATATTATAAAATGCAAAATGGATGGTTTTGATTACATTGAATTGAAACTTTTTCCACAAATAAATCCAATGCAACCAATATTTAAAGGAAGGCAGTAAGTTGGGAAACAATTTTACAGCTATTGTTTCTAATAAAGGACTCATCTCTAAAATAGATAATTAACTAAACTTTACAAGAATACAAGTCATTCCCCAATTCATAAATACATAAAGCATAAAAAAGACAATTCTCAGATGAAGAAATTAAAACTATATTCATATGAAGAAAGGTTCTAGAGCATTACTGATTAAGAGAAATAAAAATTAAACCAACTCTGAGATACCTCCTCACACCAAACAGACAGACCATTAAGTCTAAATAGAAATTATGATCATTGTTGGAAGGGATGAGGGAAAATTGGGACTCCAATGCATTGTTGGTGGAGTTGTGGTACTTCTGATTGTCTTTACCTGGGGTTTTGATTTGGAGCATTCTGGTTTCATTCAGCCTTGTCATTCCAACTAAGGCAATATGAAATTTAAAGACAATCTGGTGACAGGATTTTCCAGACTGAGACTACAATCCAGGAAGGACCCTTTACTATGAGTTCTTCCTAGAACTTGAGGTTTTTGCTTCAGATTCATCATGTTTTTGCTAGTTTCAACCTTATCCAGCTACTCTGTTTGAACACCTTCTTACCTCTAATCCAAAACACTTTTCCAACACAAAAGAAAATCCATAGATGAAATCTAGGCTTACAGGACTAGAGAAGTTTGGTGGACCTTCTGCTATGACTGCCTGTACCTTGAAGGCAATTGTGGTATCAGCTTCCTATTCCTTTCCCAGTCCTCTGTTTTGGGAAATCAGACTTGTTGTTTGTGTTCTCTCTACTTTAAGGCATAGTCTGTGGGCCTCATAGAGGTCATGGAATCTGATCAGTGTTTCTTGACCAAAATACTATTCGCCTATGTGATAAAACCACTTTGCTCTATGGTGGGAATTATGATGTTATATTCCTCTTTTGCCTATGGCTTCATTTTGGGGAATTAGCATCCTTACAGTGAGACCTTATTCACCATGGAAGAGTTGAATGTGGAGAACCTGTTCACACTGACTTTATTTTCTTATCTGATCTAATCTTAAAAGAGCCCTCTGTGTCTTGCAGAAATATTTTGATGGTTGGATTTTTTGTTGTTGATGTTGTTTTAGATTCCATTTCTTATTGCTTGGTCTATATTCCAATCCATTCAGGTACCCCTCTTGCTTTGCTAGTTTACACCATGCCATGTAGTCTGTAGATAAATTTGTGTGGTTTTTGTGGAACCCAGTAAAGGGATCCCTGTTGTGAAAGATCCAATACTGGGAGAACTGTTTCTTTATGTACACATATCTGTACCAGAGTTATTTTTGAAGGTAATGATTCTGCAGGCATTATTGCATTCCTTCTCAACTATGTTTTATTCCCTATTTTTCAGTCTGTTTTTGCATGAATCTTAGGAAAGATGGTGTTGAGTGCCTGATTGGGCCCTCTTCTGTCAACTATTTTGCCTTGAGTGCCATATACTTTCAAGATTCTTATTAATTTTTCTTGGTGTCCATGGCAGATTTTTTGGCATTTTCCTTCTTTCTATCTGGTCATAAAGATAAATTTCTTGGGTCACTTAATATCCCCTAAGCTAGAGATGCTCCTTGAAAAATCTCTACCAAGTCACAGTTCATGTGGTACTTTTTCATACACTTTTCCTTGAATTTTGATTTGGGGCACTCTGGTTACCTTCCTCTTTGACGTCCCAACTAAGGCAGTCTGTTCACAGATTTTAGAGATCTAGACTAAACTCCAGGAAAGACCCCTACTGTGAGTTCTTGCTAGATATTAGAGTTTTGATGTCAGATTTATCCTGTTATCCTTTTGGTATATTCTGTTCTAAAACCTTTTCCCCTCTAATCTAAAATGCTTTGCTGACGAAAAAGAAAAAAAACATAGAGAAAATTCAGGTTTACAGGACTAGGGTGACCCTCCTGCTGTGACTGCTTGAAAGTTGATTGCAATTGTGGTATCAACTTTCCCTTCACTTCCTAGTCCTCTGATTTTGGGGATTAAGGCCTATTTCTTATGTTCCCTCTAGATTCATGCATGGTCTGGTGGGACTCATGGAGGGCATAGAATATTATCATTTTGCTCCATGGTGGGATTCCTTTTTTATTATATAAATATTTTATTTGTTTCCCAGTTATATACAATAGTAATTTCTACCTATCATTTTGTAAAGTTTTGAATTTTATAATTTCCCCCCACTCTCCCCTCCCTCCCTCTCCCCCCACAGAAGGCAACCTGATCATCTTTACATTGTTTCCATGATATGCATTGATGAAAATTGAATGTGTTGAGAGGAGAAACCATATCCTTGAGGAAGAAATAAAATATTATAGATAGCAAAATTCTGTAGTACATAAGACAATATTTTTAAAAAGTTGAAGGTAATAAATTGTTGGTCTTTGTTTAAACTCCACAGTTCTTTCTCTGGCTACAGATGGTATTCTTTATCACAGATAACCTAAAATTGTCCCTGATTATTGCACTGATGGAATGAGCAAGTCCATTAGGGTTGATTATCACCTCTATGTTGCTGTAAGGGAATACCCTGTGGTAAAAGATCAAACGTGTGAATTGTGTGTTTCTATATACTTATCTGTACCCATGTTATTTTTAAAGGTGGTAGATCTTTCAGGCTTCATGCCTTCCTTCCCTACCTTGTTCCATCCCCTGCTCTTCAGACTCTTTATGGATGGATTTTAGGAAATTAGTACTTGAGAACATGATTGGCACTCTTCTGTGAACAATTTTACCTTGGGTGCCATTTATGTTGCAGATTCCTCTTCAGTTTACCTTGATGTCCATGTCCTGTCCTTTTCTGTTCTTCCATACAGTTCCAAAGATACAATTTTGGTTCAGTTAAAATTCCCCAAGCTAAAGATGCTCCTTCAAAAAGCTATACAAAACCACAGTTCCTTTGGTACTTTTTGGTACTCTCTACTTTGAATTTGCTTTGGGGCCTTGTGATTGCAACACTGTTTGTTATCTCAACTTAGGCAATATCGAAGTCAAAGAAAATCTAGTGTCAGATTCCCATGATCTAGACAACAGTCCAGGGAAGACCCCATACTGTGAATTATTGCTAGAAGTGAGGTATTTACTTCAGATTCATCCTGTCTTTGTAGTTTCAACCATATCAGGTACTCTGTTCTAAAACCTTCATCCTCTAATCCAAAATACTTAACTGTACAGAAAAAAACTACATTGACAAATTTCAAGGGTTCAGGACTTGAAAGGTTTGTGGCCCTACTGCTGCAACTACCTGCACCAAGATTGCAATTGCCTTATTTACTTCCTCTTTCTTTAGAAATCCTTCTTTTGGGGGAATTGAGTCCTATTATTTCTGTTTGTTCTCGATTCATGCTTGGTCTGTAGGATCCATTATAACCATGGAATATTATCATTGGTTTATAACAAGTGTATTCTTGTGATGCTCTTGTGAGTGTCAAACCACATTGCTCTATAATGGGATTTCATGTTATTTACATAACACATCTTTTACCTGTGGCATTGTTTTAGGCAATTAATGCCACTTTTTGTGAGAACTAATTGAAAATGGAAGGGCTAAATGTGGAACACATGTTGAGAAGTAACATATTTTTGTTTGTCATTCATATATCTTGGATGAATACTCTCATATTTGCTTTTTGTTATTGTTAGTGTAGATTCTATTTCTCCTGGCATAGTCTACATTCCAGTGCATTCAGGTTTCCCTCATGCTTTGCTGGTGTAAAGTCAAATGTCCTTGATCAAGGGATGCAGTCCGCGGATAGATCAGTGTGGTTTTATGGAACCCACCAAAGGGACCCCCTGCTGTGAAGGGCCAAGGGTCTATGAATTGTGTATTTATGTACACTTAACTGTACCCATAATATTTTTGAAGATGGTAGATCTCTCAGCCTTCATACCTTTCTTATCAACCTTGTTCCATTCTCTGCTCTTCAGAAGGTTTGTGCTTGGATTTTAGGGAACTAGGACTTGAGTCTATGATTGTGCCCCTTGCTGTGAACTATTTTCCTTGGGTACCATTCATTGTTTTGCAAGGCAGTGGGGTTAAGTGGCTTGCCCAAGGCCACACAGCTAAGTAATTATTAAGTGTCTGAGCCTGGATTTGAACTCAGGTCCTCCTGACTCCATGGCTAGTGCTCTATCCACTGCACCAGCTGCCCCCATTCATTTTTTAAGAAAGATTGTATTTATTTTGAATTTTACAATTTTCCTCAATTTTGATTCCCTCCCCCTACCCCCCACAGAAGACAGTCTGTAAGTCTTTACATTGTTTCCATGGTATGCATTGATCTTAGTTTAATGTGATGAGAGAAAAATCATATCCTTAAGAAAGAAACATAAAGTATAAGAGAGAGCAAAATTACATAATAAGATAATGGTTTTTTTAATTAAAGGTAATAGTCTTTGGTCTTTGGTCAAACTCCGCAATTCTTTCTCTGGATACAGATGGTATTCTCCATCACAGATAGGCCAAAATTGTGCCTGATAGTTGCAATGAGCAAGTCCATTAACATTGATCATCACCCCCATGCTGCTGTTAGGGTGGGGTACCATTCATTTTGCAGATTCCTCTTCAGTTTACCTTGGTGTCTGTGTTCTGTTCTTTTGACCTTCTCCTCTCTTTAATTTTGTCCCAAAGATAAATGTCTTGCATCAGTTTAAATTGGCCAAGTCAAAGATCCTCCTTGAAAAATTTCCACCAAGTCACAGTTCCTGTGGAAGTACTGCATACTCTCCAGCTTGAAATTGCTTTGGGGCATCGTGGTTCCCTTCCTTTTTGTCAACTCCACATAGGAAAAGCAAAGTCAAGGAACATCTGGTTATAGATTTCCCAGATCAGTACTCAGGTACTAGGAAGAACACCTACTCAAAGTGGAATATTTGCTTCAACTTCATCCAGTCTTTCTAGTTTCAATCATATCAAGCATTCTGTTCTAAAACCTTCCTTCCTCTAATCCAAAATACTTACCATATGGAAACAAAGCCATAGATAAATTTCCAGGATTTCAGGTTTGAAAGGTTTGTGGCCCTAATCCTGTGAGAATGCACCAAGATTGCAATTGCAGATGAACTCCTTCCTTATGAACTCCTTTTTTGAGGATTCAGTCCTGTTGCTTCTATTTGCTCAATATTCATGCTTGGTCTGTAGGATTCAAGACAACCAAGCAATATTATCAGTGGGTCATAACCGATGTTTCTTTTGCCTGTTTTTGGTACAAACACATTACTCCATAATTGTATCTCTTGTTGTACACACCACTTCTTTTCCCGGGGCATTATTTTGGGTGATGAGCACCTCTTGAGGAAAAAGGACTACTTGATCATGGAAGGGGTGAATGTGAAAAACATATTGAGAAATAACAAATTATTGTATGTTATTCACTGAAAGGGAGGCCGCTATGTTTTGGAGAAATACTGTCATCTTATCTTTTTATTTTTGATGTTTCTGTAGATACTATTTCTCAATGCCTGGTCTAAATGCCAGGGTATTTAGGTATCCCCCATGCTTTGCTAGTGTACCATTGGATGACTTTGGGATGGGATTAAGTCTGTGGGCAGATTAGTCAGGTTCTATCCAAACCATTAAAGGGACCCCCTACTGTGAAAGAGCAAATGTTATGTGACTTGTTTGTTTTTATACCCTTAAATATACTATGGTTATATTTGAAGGAGGTGGATCTATCAGCCTTGATATATTCTTTCTCTACCAAGTTCCATTCCCTGATCATCAGGCTCTTTTGTGTAAGGATTTTAGGGGACTTGAACTTGAATCCATTATCTGCAATGTAAATTGTGCTCTATATTCCTTGTGAACTATATTCCTTGGGCACAATTTCTGTTGTAGATTCCTCTGTAGTTTGCCTAGAAGTCCATGTCTTATTTTTTGGCCTTTTCATTTCTTCCATTCTGACCCGAAGTTAAATTTCTGGGATCATTTAAAATTGTGCAAACAAGAAACCCTCCTGTAAAAATCTCTACAAATTCATAGATCCAGTAATACTTTTTGATACACTCTGCCTTTAATCTGCTTTGGTGTCTTGTGGTTGTGATACTGTTTGTCATCTCAACATGGGTAATGTGAAAATTAAAGAAAATCTGGTTAAAGATTTCCCCAGTTCCCATCAACAGTCCAGGGAAGATCCCCTGCTGTGAAGTCATCCTCATGGGGGTGGGTATTTCCTTCAGATTCATTCTGTCTTTCTAGTTTCTTTTTTTTAATTTAAATTTATTTTTATTAAAGATATTATTTGAGTTTTACATTTCCCCCCCAATCTTGCTTCCCTCCCCACCCCCACAGAAAACACTGTCAGTCTTTACTTTGTTTCCATGTTGTACCTTGATCCAAATTGGGTGTGATGAGAGAGAAATCATATCCTTAAAGAGAAGAGAAGTCTAAGAGGTAAAAAGATCAGACAATAAGCTATCAGTTTTTTTCTAAATTAAAGGGAATACTCCTTGCACTTTGTTCAAACTCCACAGCTCCTTATCTGGAAACAGATGGTACTCTCCTTTGCAGACTGCACAAAATTGTTTCCGATTGTTGCACTGATGGAATGAGCAAGTCCTTCAAGGTTGAGCATCACTCCCATGTTGCTGTTAGGGTGTACAGTGTTTTTCTGGTTCTGCTCATCTCACTCAGCATCAGTTCATGCAAATGCCTCCAGGTTTCCCTGAAATCCTGTCCCTCCTGGTTTCTAATAGAACAATACTGTTCCATGACATACACATACCACTGTTTGTTAAGCCATTCCCCAATTGAAGAACATTTACTGGATTTCCAATTCTTTGCCACCACAAACAGGGCTGCTATAAATATTTTTGTACAAGTAATGTTTTTACCCTTTTGCCTCATCTCTTCAGGGTATAGACCCAGTAGTGGTAGTGCTGGGTCAAAGGGTATGCACATTTTTGTTGCCCTTTGGCCATAGTTCCAAATCGCTCCCAGAAGGGTTTGGATGAGTTCACAGCTCCACCAACAGTGTAATAGTGTCCCAGATTTCCCACATCCCTTCCAACAATGATCATTATGCTTCCTGGTCATACTGGCCAATCTGAGAGGTATGAGGTGGTACCTCAGAGAAGCTTTAATTTGCATTTCTCTAATAATTAATGATTTAGAGCATTTTTACATATGGCTATAGATTACTTTGATCTCCTCATCTGTAAATTGCCTTTGCATATCCTTTGACTATTTGTCAATTGGGGAATGGCTTTTTGTTTTAAAAATATGACTCACTTCTCTGTATATTTTAGAAATGAGTTCTTTGTCAGAATCATCAGTTGTAAAGATTGTTTCCCAATTTATTACATTTCTTTTTATCTTGGTTACATTGGTTTTATCTGTGCAAAAGCTTGTTAATTTAATGTAATCGAAATCATGTAATTGGTTTTTGGTGATGTTCTCCAACTCTTCCTTAGTCATAAACTGTTCCCCTTTCCATAGATCTGACAGATAGACTAGTCCTTTATCTTCTAATTTGCTTATAGTATTGTTTTTTATGTCTATGTACTGCAACCATTTGAATCTTATCTTTGGTAAAGGGTGTGAGGTGTTGGTCTAATTTAAGTTTCTTCCATACTAAATTCCAATTTTCCCAGCAATTTTTATCAAAGAGGGTGTTTTTATCCCAATGGCCAGACTCTTTGGGTATATCAAACAGCAGATTACTATAATCATCTTCTGCTTTTACACCTAGTCTATTCCACTGGTCCACCACTCTATTTCTTAGCCAATACCAAACAGTTTTGATGACTGATGCTTTATAATATAATTTTAGATCAGTTAGGGCTAAGCCACCTTCTTTTGCACTTTTTTTCATTAAGCTCCTGATAATTCTTGACTTTTTATTTCTCTATATGAATTTACTTACAACTTTTTCTAACTCATTAAAGTAATTTTTTGGAATTTTGATTGGTAGGGCATTAAACAGATAGTTTAGTTTTGGTAGAATTGTCATCTTTATTATATTAGCTCTACCTATCCATGAGCAGTTGATATTTGCCCAGTTATTTAAATCTAATTTAATTTGCGTGAGAAGTGTTTTATAATTGTTTTCAAAAAGATTCTGAATCTGTCTTGGCAAATAGATTCCCAAATATTTCATATTGTCTGAGGTTACTTTGAATGGGATTTCTCTTTCTAGCTCTTCCTGCTGTTTCTTGCTAGACATATATAGAAAAGTTGAGGATTTATGAGGGTTAATTTTATGACCTGCAACTTTGATATAATTGCTAATTGTTTCCAGTAGTTTTTTAAATGATTTCTTGGGATTCTCTAGGTAGACCTTCATGTCATCTACAAAGAGTGGGAATTTTTTCTCTTCCTTCCAAATTCTAATTCCTTTAATTTCTTTTTCTTCTCTAATTGCTGATGCTAGCATTTCTAATACAATATTGAATAGTAGTGGTGATAATGGGCACCCTTGTTTCACCCCTGATCTTATTGGGAATACCTCTAGCCTCTCCCCATTGAATATAATGCTTGTTGATGGTTTCAGATAGATACTGCTAATTATTTCAAGGAACAGTCCATTTATTCCTCCAACACTCTCTAGTGTTTTTAATAGGAATGGATGCTGTATTTTGTCAAAAGCTTTTTCAGCATCTATTGATATGATCATATGATTTCTGATAGGTTTGTTGTTGATATAATTGAGTATGCTAACAGTTTTCCTAATATTGAACCAAACCTGCATTCCTGGAATAAATCCGACTTGATCATAATGTATTATCCTAGTGATGACTTGTTGTAGTCATTTTGCTAAATTTTTATTTAGGATTTTTGCATCTATATTCATCAGGGAAATAGGTCTATAATTTTCTTTCTCTGTTTTAAGTCTTCCTGGTTCAGGTAACAGTACCATATTGGTTTCATAGAAAGAGTTAGGCAGAGTTCCATCTTTCCCTATTTTTCCAAAGAGTATATATATAGGACTGGAACCAATTGTTTCTTAAATGTTTGGTAGAATTCCCTTGTGAATCCATCAGGCCCTGGAGATTTTTTTTAGGGAGTTCAGTAATGGCTTGTTGAATTTCTTTTTCTGAGATAGGGTGGTTTAGGTATTTAATCTCTTCTTCATTTAACCTGGGCAACTTATATTTTTGTAAATATTCATCCATTTCACTTAGATTATCAAATTTATTGGAATAGAGTTGGGCAAAATAACTTCAAATTATTACTTTAATTTCCTCCTCATAGGTGGTGAGTCCACCTTTTTCATTTATAATACTAGCAATTTGGTTTTCTTCTTTATTTTTTTTAATCAAAGAGACCAGAGGTTTATCAATTTTATTGGTTTTTTCATAATACCAACTTTTGGTTTTATTTATTAATTAATAGGTTTTTTGCTTTCGATTTTATTAATTTCTCCTTTAATTTTTAGAATTTCTAATTTGGTATTTTATTGGGGATTTTTGATTTGTTCTTTCTCTAATTTTTTAGTTGTATGTTTAGTTCATTGATTTCCTCTTTCTCTAATTTATTCATATAAGCATTTAGAGCTATAATATATCCCCTAAGAGTCACTTTGAATGAATCCCATAGGTTTTAGTATGTTGTTTCATTATTATCATTATCTAGGATAAAATGGTTAATTCTTTCTATAATTTGTTTTCTTGGTCCACTCATTTTTTAAAAATGAGTTTATTCAGTTTCCAATTTGTTCTGGGTCTATATCTCCTTGGCCCAGTATTGCATATGACTTTTATTGCATTGTGATCTGAGAAAGATGTATTCACTATTTCTGCCTTTCTGCAGTTGATCATTAGGTTTTTATGTCCTAATACATGGTCAGTTCCATGTAATGCAGAGAAGAAGGTATATTCCTTTCTATGCCCATTCAGTTTCCTCCATAAGTCTACCATATCTAATTTTTCTAACAATCTATTTACCTCCTTAACTTCTTTCTTGTTTATTTTATGGTTTGATTTATCTAGATCTGATAGCGGGAGGTTGAGGTCTCCCACTTGGAGAGTTTTGCTGTCTATGTCTTCCTCTAGTTCTTTCAGCTTCTCCTCTAAGAATTTAGGGGTTGTCCCACTGGGTGCATATATATTCAGTATTGAAATGACTTTATTGTCTATGGTACCTTTTAGGAGGATAAAGTTTCCATCCTTATCTCTTTTAACAGTCTCTATTTTTGCTGCTGCTTTGTCTGAGATGAGGATTGCTACCCCTGCATTTTTTTTACTTCAACTGAAGCAAAATATATTTTGCTCCAACCTTTTACCTTTACTCTATATGTATCTCTCTGGTTCAAATGAGTTTCTTGTAAGCAGCATATTGTGGGACTCTGGTTTTTAATCCAATGTCCTATTGGCTTATGTTTTAAGGGAGAGTTCATCCCATTCACATTCAAGGTTATGATTACTAATTCTTTATTGCCCTCCATGCTATCTTCCCTCTGTTTGTATTTTCTTCCTTCCCCCCCCTTTTATCCATATTCCCTAGTATTTTGTTTCTGAAAACCACCCCCTTCAGTGTGTTTGCCCTCCTATATCACACCCTCCCCTTTCTTTCCCCTTTCCCTTTTTCACTTTTCCCTGCCCTTCCTTTTGTTATTTCCTCTTATTTCCCCCAGTCCCCTTCCCTTTCTCCGTCCCCCCTCCCATTTTGCCCTTTTAATACTAGAAAGGGTAGATGTTTTGTAAGTTAACTGAGTATGTGTAGGTTGACTTTAAGTCTTTAAGCCAAGTCTGATAAGAAGAAGATTCAGGCGTTTCTCCTCTGCTCCCTTCTTCCCCTCTGTTACCATAGGTTTTATGTACCTCTTAGTGTAATGAGATTTGCCCCATTCAATCCCCTCCCTCCTCCCGTCTCTTTCCTGTCCCCCTTTTTAGGGAGGTAGGTTTTTTTTAGATCATTGTATCTCATAGAAAATTCTGTGTGTCTGTCCCTTCTAGTTCAGTATATTCTATTGAATAGAGTCAAAATTCCTGAGAGTTATTAAGAGTCTTTCTCCCACGTGGGGTTAAAGCCAGTTACATCACATTAGATAGCAGACTCATGGATAGGTCATGAATGTCTATCATTTCTGGCTAGGTGTATTCTCTCAGTTAGAGTTACATTTCTCATGATTTATGAGAATCTTTTTTTCCCCCATGCTGGGATATAGCCAGTTTCAACTTACTGTATTGCATTTTTTTTCCTTTTAGTGCCCCCCCCTTTTTTTACCTTTTCATGTGTCTATTGAACCTCCTGTTTGATGTCTAAATTTTCTATTTAGCTCTGGTCTTTTCATCAGAAATTTTTGGAATTCTTCCATTTCATTAAATGTCCATCTTTTTCCCTAGAAGAGAAGGCTCAGCTTTGCAGGAAAGTAGATTCTTGGCTGCATTCTAAGCTCCTGTGCTCTTTGAAATATCTCGTTCCAGGCCCTTCAATCCCTTAAAGTTGATGCAGCCAGGTCCTGCGTGATCCTTACTATGGCTCCTTGATATTTAAATTCTTTCTTTCTGGCTGCTTTCAGGATTTTCTCTTTTATCTGATAGTTTTCATTTTAGGATCTTTTTCTGGAGGGGATCAATGTATTCTTTCAGTAACTACTTTGCCCTCCAATTCTATGGTATCAGGGCACTTTTCCATCACTAGATCCTGTAATATTAAGTCCAGGCTTTTTTTTCTCTTCAATGCTTTCAGGAAGTCTTATAATTTTCAGGTTGCCCCTCCTCGATCTATTCTCAAGGTCACTGGTTTTGTTGATGAGGTATTTTACATTTGCTTCTATTTTTTCTATTTTTTGATGTTGTTTAACTGACTCTTGCTGTCTCATGGAGTCATTAGTTTCTGTAGACTCCATTCATTTTTGGGGGGAAGAGTTTTCTTCATTAACCTTTGGCAACTCTTTTTCCAATTGGTCAATTCTACTTTAGAAAGAGCTTTCTATTTGACCAATTGAGGTTTTGAGAGAATTAATTTCTTTTTGCATTTGCTCATTTGAGGATCTGAGAGAATTATTCTCATTTTGTATTGGCCCAGTTGATGATCTGAGAGATTTATTCTCCTTTTGTGTTTGTCCAATTGTACATTCTAAGGTTTTGCTTTCTTGTTTGAAGGTATTAATTGTCTCTCCCAAATTTTTAAGCTCCTTCCTTATTTCTTCAAGGAAGTCTTTCTGTGCTGGAGACAGGTCTCTCTGAGTTGGGGTCGTTCCTTTCCAGGAATTTTTCTATGGATCCACCTTTCCTCTGACCCTTCCTCATTATGCTAAGACCTTGAGTTGGGGCGGGGCTGGTCCACCTGGGCTTGGGATCCATAAAGGCTTTACTCACTGAGTGCAGTTTCTCTGGCTGCCCAGTAGGAGGTGATGATTGCTTATTGTGGAGTGTCTGTGACCTTGGTTGAGAGGCCTTCTCCCTTTGCTAGAAGGGATCAGTTGGAGCTATTGAATTCTTTTGCCTTCAATCAGTGGTGGGCTTTACCGTGACCTGAGGTCATTCCTCAGTTGGACTGGTTCTTCTGCTCACACACCTGGCCCTGAGGCAGAAGTAGTTTGCATTTTTTTGTTGGGGAAGAGGCCTCAGTGCAGTGGAGTCATGGACTCAGAGTTTCTCAGACCCGAGGACCCCAGGGATGGCATCCGCAGATCTCCTGCACCAGAACTCTCCCACCCAGCCTGGTCCCTAAGCTCCAGGGGGACAACACCAACAACAGGGCCTCTGCTTCGCCACGGACCCAAGCTGCTTTCGTCCAGCCCCACCGCTGATCCAGCAGGTCCGGCTCTTGGGCCCTCGGACTCCCTGGTTCCATTTCAGCTGTTAATCTGGCTGATCTGGAGCTGATCCTCCCTCTGAGCCCAGACTCACCATCCCAAATTAAGGCAAAGCTGCTACAGGAGACAAATCCTGAGGTAGATGTTCTTTCTCCTTGCTTTTCCTTCTGAGTTTTGTGGTTCCATTTCTTTTAAGAGGTTTGATTCATGGGATAGATGGGGAATAGATCAGGAGAATTTAGAACTGCGCCTGTCTTCTCTCTGCCATCTTGGACGAAAGAGCAGTGCTTTCTTAAAGTTCAACATAAAACATTATTCCATAATACTATGTCTTCTTAGAAAGAGATACTCTTTGACTTATGATTGGTTTTGGGCCATTAACTAATCTTGTAGGAGAATATTTTCACCAGGCAATGGTTGAATGTGGAAAACATGTCAGGAAGTACCAAGATTTCACATGTAGTCTAATCAAAGTTAACCTTCCATAGGTTACGTGAATATTTTCTTCTGTTCTTTTTATTGTTGGTGTGAGAGGTTCTATTTCTCCCTACTTGTTTACAAATTCGGGCCCTTCAGGTATCACTCCTGCTTTCCTGGTATAAGATGAAATAGTGTTGGTTTGAGATACAATCAATGGAGAGATTATCATGGTTCACTGTAATCCACTAAAGGGAACCCCTGCTTTGCAAAGGTCAACATTGCGTGAATTTTTTGTTTATGTACACTTATCTGCAACCCTATTATTTTAGAAGGTGGTGCATCCCTTAGTCTTCATGCATTTTGTGTCCCCCAGGTCTCATTCCCTTCTCTTGAGACAGCTTTGGAGAAATACCATGTGTTTTTATGTCATTCCAGGTAGGGCAGGCCTTCATGTCTTAGATGAAAATTTGGGAATTTCGTTTTCGGTGCTGATGATATCGCAAATTCTATTTTTAATTGCTTGTCTGATAGTCTTCTGAATTCCTATGTTCAACAGGGCTTCCTGGAGTTAAAATCGATTGGTCTGGATTTCCGGGAAAAAATCTACAAAGGCTTTACTCTGGTTCTCTGGAAATCGCTAAAAGTAGGCACTTCTTTGAAAAAGCCCATTGTGTGTGAATTTTTGCTTATGTATAGTCCTCTGCACACATGTTATTTTTGAGGGTGTGGGATCGCTGTCTTTTTCTCCTTTCTCTCCACCAGATCCCATTCCCTTCTCTTTAGACTGGGTTCATTGGGGTTGTAGGGGATGTAACTTCAGTCCATGATTGTATCCCGAACTGTGAGCTATTTTTCTTGGTCACGATTTATGCTGAAGATTACTTACCACTTTGCCTTGGTGTCCATGTCCTGTTCTTTAGCCTATTCCTTTCTTCCTTTTTGCCCTAAAGATGAAATTGGGGACGAAGTAACCAGGAGCGAAGACTTAGATTCACTTTTACCAATCTATAGCAATTCAGGTTGTCTGTGATGATTTTTGATACTCCCTGCCTTGCAAGGACTTTGGTGTTTGGTGGTTGCTGTTTGTGGTATTGTCAAGGGAAGAGAGTCTTTGCGAAAATCAAAGCACATATGGTGAAGGCTAGGTGGTGCAGTGCATAGAACACTGGGACTCCTTTTGTGAAGTCTTGAGGTTAAATCCAGCCTATGATTTTAACAATGACCTTAGGCAAGTCACAAAACCAAAAACGTTAAAAGCCCTAGAAACATCCGGTTCAAGATTTCACACAACTTCACAGAAAGCAGAGTGGACCCCCTGCTGTCATTTTCTCATCTTAGGCCTTTCATTCCACCAGATTCATCCTGTCTTTCCAGTTTTAACTCTATTAAATAATCTGATCTCCATCCCCTGTGCCTCTGATCCACTATGCATACCACCTGCAAGCAAATCTGTAGATACATTTCCAGTCTTCAGATCTTGAGTAGCGCTGTGGCCCTGATGCTGTGACTACGTGAATCTAGACAGCACTTGGGGTATGAATTTGCCTTACTTTCACCACGCCTTCCTTTTTCAGCATTCAGTCATTTTAGTTCGTTCCCGTCCAGATCCACGCTTGCTCAGTAGGATTCCTTATAACCAAGATTTTCAGTGGATCATAAGCAGTGCTTTTTTAATGTTCAACATGCGAAATTATTCCATAACAGCAGGTCTTCTGAGACAGAGATCTTCTTTGCCCTATGATTGCTTTTGGGCCATTAAGCAATCACGTTGTGAGAATCTTTTGACCAGGCAGTTGTTGAATGTGGAAATCATGACCGGAAGTACCACGTTTTCCCATGTAATGCAATCAAGGTTAACCTTCCATTGGTTAGTTGAATACTTTCTCGTGTTCTTTTAATTTTTGGTGTTGGAGGTTCAATTTCTCCCTGATTGTTTACCAATTCAGTCCATTCAGGTATGGCTCCTGCTTTCCTGTTACAAAATGGAATTGTGTTGGTATGGGATACAATAAATGGCGAGATTATCCTGGTTCTCTGTATTCCACTAAAGGGAACCCCTGCTTTGCAAAGGTCAACGTTGCGTGAATTTTTTGTTTATGTACACTTATCTGCACCCCTGTTATTTTAGAAGGAGGTGGATCCCTTAGTCTTCATGCATTTTGAGTCCCCCAGGTCTCATTCCCTTCTCTTGGGACAGCTTGTACAGGAATTTTAGGCAACTCGAACTTGTTCCCTTTCTTGGACCCCCTACTGTGCAGACTTTTTCAGGTGTATTGTGTATAGGGAATATTTCTTGTCATTCATTCTTGCTGCCCTTTTCGTGGTCTTTTGGCCTGTTTCTGTCGTCCTCTCGGCACTACAGTTCAGTTTGTGGGATCAGTAAAAAGGTTCGGAAAGGGAAAATCAGCGCCTGTGAAATTCTTTACAAATTAACAGTCTGGATGATACTTTTTGTAACGATCTCCCTTGAATCAGCATTGCTCCCTTCTAGTTAGGGGACTGTTTGTCTCTGACACATGGGCAAAGTGAAAATCAAAGGAAACTCTGCCTAAGGATTACCCAGACCACTTGAACAGACCAGAGAAGACCCCCTGCTGTGAATTCATGCACATTGGTTGGCATTTCCTTCAGATTCATGCTTTCTTCCCAAGTTCCGCAACATGAGATCTTCTATTGAAATACCACTTTACGTCTGAGCCAATATATTTATGCCACTTACAAAACAGTCTGGGAAAAATTTCCTGAATTCAAGACTTTGGAACTTTTGTGGGCCTGAAGCTGTGATGGTCTGCTTGAAGATTCCACTTGTGCTGTCAATTTCCCCTGCTTTCCAAGTCTTCCTATTTCAGGGACTCACTACTCTTCTGCCTTCGCACTCCAGATTCATGCTCACGTTGGTAGGCTAATTGAAATCCACGGAAGATGATCAATGTTTCATAACCAACGTGTGATGTTGATGTTCTAGCTACAACCACGTTACCCCTTTTAACTTCATATGGCATTATTTTTTGAGAATTGCCTGTGTTGTCATGAGAATTGCTCAACCGTCAAAGCATTGACTGTGGAAAGCTTTGGAGAAATACCATGTGTTTTTATGTCATTCCAGGTAGGGCAGGCCTTCATGTCTTAGATGGAAATTTGGGAGTTTCGTTTTCGGTGCTGATGATATCGCAAATTCTGTTTTTCATTGCTTGTCTGATAGTCTTCTGAATTCCTATGTTCTACAGGGCTTCCTGGAGTTAAAATCGATTGGTCTGGATTTCGGGAAAAAATCTACAAAGGCTTTATTCTGGTTCTCTGGAAATCGCTAAAAGTAGGCACTTCTTTGAAAAAGCCCATTGTGTGTGAATTTTTGCTTATGTATAGTCCTCTGCACACATGTTATTTTTGAGGGTGTGGGATCGCTGTCTTTTTCTCCTTTCTCTCCACCGGATCCCATTCCCTTCTCTTTAGACTGGGTTCATAGGGGTTGTAGGGGACGTAACTTCAGTCCATGATTGTATCCCCTACTGTGAGCTATTTTTCTTGGTCACGTTTTATGCTGAAGACTACTTACCACTTTGCCTTGGTGTCCATGTCCTGTTCTTTAGCCCATTCCTTTCTTCCTTTTTGCCCTAAAGATGAAATTGGGGACGAAGTAACCAGGAGCGAAGACTTAGATTCACTTTTACCAATCTATACCAATTCAGGTTTCCTGTGATGGTTTTTAGTACTCCCTGCCTTGCAAGTACTTTGGTGTTTGGTGGTTGCTGTTTGTGGTATTGTCAAGGGAAGAGAGTCTTTGCGAAAATCAAAGCGCATATGGTGAGGGCTAGGTGGTGCAGTGCATAGAACACTGGGACTGCTTTTGTGAAGTCTTGAGGTTAAATCCAGCCTATGACTTTTAACAATGACCTTAGGCAAGTCACAAAACCAAAAACGTTAAAAGCCCTAGAAACATCCGGTTCAAGATTTCACACACCTTCACAGAAAGCAGAGTGGACCCCCTGCTGTCATTTTCTCATCTTAGGCCTTTCATTCCACCAGATTCATCCTGTCTGTCCAGTTTTAACTCTATTAAATAATCTGATCTCCATCCCCTGTACCTCTGCTCCACTATGCATACCACCTGCAAGCAAATCTGTAGATACATTTCCAGTCTTCAGATCTTGAGTAGCGCTGTGGCCCTGATGCTGTGACTACGTGAATCTAGACAGCACTTGGGGTATGAATTTGCCTTACTTTCACCACGCCTTCCTTTTTCAGCATTCAGTCATTTTAGTTCGTTCCCGTCCAGATCCACGCTTGCTCAGTAGGATTCCTTATAACCAAGATTTTCAGTGGATCATAAGCAGTGCTTTTTTAATGTTCAACATGCGAAATTATTCCATAACAGCAGGTCTTCTGAGACAGAGATCTTCTTTGCCCTATGATTGCTTTTGGGCCATTAAGCAATCACGTTGTGAGAATCTTTTGACCAGGCAGTTGTTGAATGTGGAAATCATGACCGGAAGTACCACGTTTTCCCATGTAATGCAATCAAGGTTAACCTTCCATTGGTTAGTTGAATACTTTCTCGTGTTCTTTTAATTTTTGGTGTTGGAGGTTCAATTTCTCCCTGATTGTTTACCAATTCAGTCCATTCAGGTATGGCTCCTGCTTTCCTGTTACAAAATGGAATTGTGTTGGTATGGGATACAATAAATGGCGAGATTATCCTGGTTCTCTGTATTCCACTAAAGGGAACCCCTGCTTTGCAAAGGTCAACGTTGCGTGAATTTTTTGTTTATGTACACTTATCTGCACCCCTGTTATTTTAGAAGGTGGTGGATCCCTTAGTCTTCATGCATTTTGAGTCCCCCAGGTCTCATTCCCTTCTCTTGAGACAGCTTGTACAGGAATTTTAGGCAACTCGAACTTGTTCCCTTTCTTGGACCCCCTACTGTGCAGACTTTTTCAGGTGTATTGTGTATAGGGAATATTTCTTGTCATTCATTCTTGCTGCCCTTTTCGTGGTCTTTTGGCCTGTTTCTGTCGTCCTCTCGGCACTACAGTTCAGTTTGTGGGATCAGTAAAAAGGTTCCGAAAGGGAAAATCAGCGCCTGTGAAATTCTTTACAAATTAACAGTCTGGATGATACTTTTTGTAACGATCTCCCTTGAATCAGCATTGCTCCCTTCTAGTTAGGGGACTGTTTGTCTCTGACACATGGGCAAAGTGAAAATCAAAGGAAACTCTGCCTAAGGATTACCCAGATCACTTGAACAGACCAGAGAAGACCCCCTGCTGTGAATTCATGCACATTGGTTGGCATTTCCTTCAGATTCATGCTTTCTTCCCAAGTTCCGCAACATGAGATCTTCTATTGAAATACCGCTTTACGTCTGAGCCAATATATTTATGCCACTTACAAAACAGTCTGGGAAAAATTTCCTGAATTCAAGACTTTGGAACTTTTGTGGGCCTGAAGCTGTGATGGTCTGCTTGAAGATTCCACTTGTGCTGTCAATTTCCCCTGCTTTCCAAGTCTTCCTATTTCAGGGACTCACTACTCTTCTGCCTTCGCACTCCAGATTCATGCTCACGTTGGTAGGCTAATTGAAATCCACGGAAGATGATCAATGTTTCATAACCAACGTGTGATGTTGATGTTCTAGCTACAACCACGTTACCCCTTTTAACTTCATATGGCATTATTTTTTGAGAATTGCCTGTGTTGTCATGAGAATTGCTCAACCGTCAAAGCATTGACTGTGGAAAGCTTTGGAGAAATACCCTGTGTTTTTATGTCATTCCAGGTAGGGCAGGCCTTCATGTCTTAGATGGAAATTTGGGAGTTTCGTTTTCGGTGCTGATGATATCGCAAATTCTGTTTTTCATTGCTTGTCTGATAGTCTTCTGAATTCCTATGTTCTACAGGGCTTCCTGGAGTTAAAATCGATTGGTCTGGATTTCGGGAAAAAATCTACAAAGGCTTTATTCTGGTTCTCTGGAAATCGCTAAAAGTAGGCACTTCTTTGAAAAAGCCCATTGTGTGTGAATTTTTGCTTATGTATAGTCCTCTGCACACATGTTATTTTTGAGGGTGTGGGATCGCTGTCTTTTTCTCCTTTCTCTCCACCGGATCCCATTCCCTTCTCTTTAGACTGGGTTCATAGGGGTTGTAGGGGACGTAACTTCAGTCCATGATTGTATCCCCTACTGTGAGCTATTTTTCTTGGTCACGTTTTATGCTGAAGACTACTTACCACTTTGCCTTGGTGTCCATGTCCTGTTCTTTAGCCCATTCCTTTCTTCCTTTTTGCCCTAAAGATGAAATTGGGGACGAAGTAACCAGGAGCGAAGACTTAGATTCACTTTTACCAATCTATACCAATTCAGGTTTCCTGTGATGGTTTTTAGTACTCCCTGCCTTGCAAGTACTTTGGTGTTTGGTGGTTGCTGTTTGTGGTATTGTCAAGGGAAGACAGTCTTTGCGAAAATCAAAGCGCATATGGTGAGGGCTAGGTGGTGCAGTGCATAGAACACTGGGACTGCTTTTGTGAAGTCTTGAGGTTAAATCCAGCCTATGACTTTTAACAATGACCTTAGGCAAGTCACAAAACCAGAAACGTTAAAAGCCCTAGAAACATCCGGTTCAAGATTTCACACACCTTCACAGAAAGCAGAGTGGACCCCCTGCTGTCATTTTCTCATCTTAGGCCTTTCATTCCACCAGATTCATCCTGTCTTTCCAGTTTTAACTCTATTAAATAATCTGATCTCCATCCCCTGTACCTCTGCTCCACTATGCATACCACCTGCAAGCAAATCTGTAGATACATTTCCAGTCTTCAGATCTTGAGTAGCGCTGTGGCCCTGATGCTGTGACTACGTGAATCTAGACAGCACTTGGGGTATGAATTTGCCTTACTTTCACCACGCCTTCCTTTTTCAGCATTCAGTCATTTTAGTTCGTTCCCGTCCAGATCCACGCTTGCTCAGTAGGATTCCTTATAACCAAGATTTTCAGTGGATCATAAGCAGTGCTTTTTTAATGTTCAACATGCGAAATTATTCCATAACAGCAGGTCTTCTGAGACAGAGATCTTCTTTGCCCTATGATTGCTTTTGGGCCATTAAGCAATCACGTTGTGAGAATCTTTTGACCAGGCAGTTGTTGAATGTGGAAATCATGACCGGAAGTACCACGTTTTCCCATGTAATGCAATCAAGGTTAACCTTCCATTGGTTAGTTGAATACTTTCTCGTGTTCTTTTAATTTTTGGTGTTGGAGGTTCAATTTCTCCCTGATTGTTTACCAATTCAGTCCATTCAGGTATGGCTCCTGCTTTCCTGTTACAAAATGGAATTGTGTTGGTATGGGATACAATAAATGGCGAGATTATCCTGGTTCTCTGTATTCCACTAAAGGGAACCCCTGCTTTGCAAAGGTCAACGTTGCGTGAATTTTTTGTTTATGTACACTTATCTGCACCCCTGTTATTTTAGAAGGTGGTGGATCCCTTAGTCTTCATGCATTTTGAGTCCCCCAGGTCTCATTCCCTTCTCTTGAGACAGCTTGTACAGGAATTTTAGGCAACTCGAACTTGTTCCCTTTCTTGGACCCCCTACTGTGCAGACGTTTTCAGGTGTATTGTGTATAGGGAATATTTCTTGTCATTCATTCTTGCTGCCCTTTTCGTGGTCTTTTGGCCTGTTTCTGTCGTCCTCTCGGCACTACAGTTCAGTTTGTGGGATCAGTAAAAAGGTTCCGAAAGGGAAAATCAGCGCCTGTGAAATTCTTTACAAATTAACAGTCTGGATGATACTTTTTGTAACGATCTCCCTTGAATCAGCATTGCTCCCTTCTAGTTAGGGGACTGTTTGTCTCTGACACATGGGCAAAGTGAAAATCAAAGGAAACTCTGCCTAAGGATTACCCAGATCACTTGAACAGACCAGAGAAGACCCCCTGCTGTGAATTCATGCACATTGGTTGGCATTTCCTTCAGATTCATGCTTTCTTCCCAAGTTCCGCAACATGAGATCTTCTATTGAAATACCACTTTACGTCTGAGCCAATATATTTATGCCACTTACAAAACAGTCTGGGAAAAATTTCCTGAATTCAAGACTTTGGAACTTTTGTGGGCCTGAAGCTGTGATGGTCTGCTTGAAGATTCCACTTGTGCTGTCAATTTCCCCTGCTTTCCAAGTCTTCCTATTTCAGGGACTCACTACTCTTCTGCCTTCGCACTCCAGATTCATGCTCACGTTGGTAGGCTAATTGAAATCCACGGAAGATGATCAATGTTTCATAACCAATGTGTGATGTTGATGTTCTAGCTACAACCACGTTACCCCTTTTAACTTCATATGGCATTATTTTTTGAGAATTGCCTGTGTTGTCATGAGAATTGCTCAACCGTCAAAGCATTGACTGTGGAAAGCTTTGGAGAAATACCCTGTGTTTTTATGTCATTCCAGGTAGGGCAGGCCTTCATGTCTTAGATGGAAATTTGGGAGTTTCGTTTTCGGTGCTGATGATATCGCAAATTCTGTTTTTCATTGCTTGTCTGATAGTCTTCTGAATTCCTATGTTCTACAGGGCTTCCTGGAGTTAAAATCGATTGGTCTGGATTTCGGGAAAAAATCTACAAAGGCTTTATTCTGGTTCTCTGGAAATCGCTAAAAGTAGGCACTTCTTTGAAAAAGCCCATTGTGTGTGAATTTTTGCTTATGTATAGTCCTCTGCACACATGTTATTTTTGAGGGTGTGGGATCGCTGTCTTTTTCTCCTTTCTCTCCACCGGATCCCATTCCCTTCTCTTTAGACTGGGTTCATAGGGGTTGTAGGGGACGTAACTTCAGTCCATGATTGTATCCCCTACTGTGAGCTATTTTTCTTGGTCACGTTTTATGCTGAAGACTACTTACCACTTTGCCTTGGTGTCCATGTCCTGTTCTTTAGCCTATTCCTTTCTTCCTTTTTGCCCTAAAGATGAAATTGGGGACGAAGTAACCAGGAGCGAAGACTTAGATTCACTTTTACCAATCTATACCAATTCAGGTTTCCTGTGATGGTTTTTAGTACTCCCTGCCTTGCAAGTACTTTGGTGTTTGGTGGTTGCTGTTTGTGGTATTGTCAAGGGAAGAGAGTCTTTGCGAAAATCAAAGCGCATATGGTGAGGGCTAGGTGGTGCAGTGCATAGAACACTGGGACTGCTTTTGTGAAGTCTTGAGGTTAAATCCAGCCTATGACTTTTAACAATGACCTTAGGCAAGCCACAAAACCAAAAACGTTAAAAGCCCTAGAAACATCCGGTTCAAGATTTCACACACCTTCACAGAAAGCAGAGTGGACCCCCTGCTGTCATTTTCTCATCTTAGGCCTTTCATTCCACCAGATTCATCCTGTCTGTCCAGTTTTAACTCTATTAAATAATCTGATCTCCATCCCCTGTACCTCTGCTCCACTATGCATACCACCTGCAAGCAAATCTGTAGATACATTTCCAGTCTTCAGATCTTGAGTAGCGCTGTGGCCCTGATGCTGTGACTACGTGAATCTAGACAGCACTTGGGGTATGAATTTGCCTTACTTTCACCACGCCTTCCTTTTTCAGCATTCAGTCATTTTAGTTCGTTCCCGTCCAGATCCACGCTTGCTCAGTAGGATTCCTTATAACCAAGATTTTCAGTGGATCATAAGCAGTGCTTTTTTAATGTTCAACATGCGAAATTATTCCATAACAGCAGGTCTTCTGAGACAGAGATCTTCTTTGCCCTATGATTGCTTTTGGGCCATTAAGCAATCACGTTGTGAGAATCTTTTGACCAGGCAGTTGTTGAATGTGGAAATCATGACCGGAAGTACCACGTTTTCCCATGTAATGCAATCAAGGTTAACCTTCCATTGGTTAGTTGAATACTTTCTCGTGTTCTTTTAATTTTTGGTGTTGGAGGTTCAATTTCTCCCTGATTGTTTACCAATTCAGTCCATTCAGGTATGGCTCCTGCTTTCCTGTTACAAAATGGAATTGTGTTGGTATGGGATACAATAAATGGCGAGATTATCCTGGTTCTCTGTATTCCACTAAAGGGAACCCCTGCTTTGCAAAGGTCAACGTTGCGTGAATTTTTTGTTTATGTACACTTATCTGCACCCCTGTTATTTTAGAAGGAGGTGGATCCCTTAGTCTTCATGCATTTTGAGTCCCCCAGGTCTCATTCCCTTCTCTTGAGACAGCTTGTACAGGAATTTTAGGCAACTCGAACTTGTTCCCTTTCTTGGACCCCCTACTGTGCAGACTTTTTCAGGTGTATTGTGTATAGGGAATATTTCTTGTCATTCATTCTTGCTGCCCTTTTCGTGGTCTTTTGGCCTGTTTCTGTCGTCCTCTCGGCACTACAGTTCAGTTTGTGGGATCAGTAAAAAGGTTCCAAAAGGGAAAATCAGCGCCTGTGAAATTCTTTACAAATTAACAGTCTGGATGATACTTTTTGTAACGATCTCCCTTGAATCAGCATTGCTCCCTTCTAGTTAGGGGACTGTTTGTCTCTGACACATGGGCAAAGTGAAAATCAAAGGAAACTCTGCCTAAGGATTACCCAGACCCCTTGAACAGACCAGAGAAGACCCCCTGCTGTGAATTCATGCACATTGGTTGGCATTTCCTTCAGATTCATGCTTTCTTCCCAAGTTCCGCAACATGAGATCTTCTATTGAAATACCTCTTTACGTCTGATCCAATATATTTATGCCACTTACAAAACAGTCTGGGAAAAATTTCCTGAATTCAAGACTTTGGAACTTTTGTGGGCCTGAAGCTGTGATGGTCTGCTTGAAGATTCCACTTGTGCTGTCAATTTCCCCTGCTTTCCAAGTCTTCCTATTTCAGGGACTCACTACTCTTCTGCCTTCGCACTCCAGATTCATGCTCACGTTGGTAGGCTAATTGAAATCCACGGAAGATGATCAATGCTTCATAACCAATGTGTGATGTTGATGTTCTAGCTACAACCACGTTACCCCTTTTAACTTCATATGGCATTATTTTTTTAGAATTGCCTATGTTGTCATGAATATTTCTCAACCATCAAAGCATTGAATGTTGAAAGCTTTGGAGAAATACCATGTGTTTTTATGTCATTCCAGGTAGGGCAGGCCTTCATGTCTTAGATGGAAATTTGGGAGTTTCGTTTTCGGTGCTGATGATATCGCAAATTCTGTTTTTCATTGCTTGTCTGATAGTCTTCTGAATTCCTATGTTCTACAGGGCTTCCTGGAGTTAAAATCGAATGGTCTTGATTTCGGGAAAAAATCTACAAAAGCTTTATTCTGGTTCTCTGGAAATCGCTAAAAGTAGTCACTTCTTTGAAAAAGCCCATTGTGTGTGAATTTTTGCTTTTGTATATTCCTCTGCACACATGTTATTTTTGAAGGTGGCGATCTCTTTCTTCTTCTACTTTCTCTCCACCAGATCCCTTTCACTTCTCTTTAGACTGCTTTCATAGGGATTGTAGGGGACGTAAACTTCAGTCCATGTTTGTATCCCCTTCTGTGAGGTATTTTGCTTGGTCACGTTTTATGCTGGAGATTCCTTACCACTTTACCTTGATGTCCATTTCCTCTTCTTTAGCCTATTCCTTTCTTCCTTTTAGCCCTAAAGATCAATTTGGGGCCTTAGTAACAAGGAGCGAAAACTTGGATTCTCCTTTAAAAATCTATACCAATTCAGGCTTCCTGTGATCGTTTTTGATACTCCCTTCCTTGCATGTGCTTTGGTGTTTGGTGGTTGCTGTTTGTGGTAGTGTCAAGGGAAGAGAGTCTTTGCGAAAATCAAAGTTAATCTGGTGAGGGCTAGGTGGTGCAGTGCATAGAACACTGGTACTGCTTTCATGAAGTCTTGAGGTTAAATCTAGCCTATGACTTTTATATAATGGCCCAGCAATTTCACCTTGGGCAAGTTGCAAAACAAAAAATGTTAAAAGCCCTAGAAACATCACGTTCAAGATTTCACATACCTTCACAGAGAGCAGAGTAGACCCCCTGCTGTCATTTTCTCATCTTAGGGCTTTCTTTCCACCAGATTCATCCTGTCTTTCCAATTTATCTCTATTAGATAATCTGATCTCCATCCCCTGTACCTCTGATCCACTATGCCATCTGTAAGCAAATCTTGTGATACATTTCTAGTCTTGAGAACGTGAGTAGCTCTGTGGCCCTGATGCTGTGACTACATTAAACTTGGCAACACTTGTGGCATGAATTTGCCTTTGTTTCCCACGCCTTCCTTTTTTGGGATTCATTGATTTTACTTCTTTCCCCTCTAGATCCAAGCTTGGTCAGTGGGATTGATTATAATTTTCAGTGGATCATATGCAGTGCTTTTTTAATATTCAACATACAAAATTATTCCATAATAGTTTGTCTTCTTAGACAGAGATCTTCTTTGACCTATGATTGGTTTTGTGCCATTAAGCAATCATGTTGTGAGAAACTTTTGACAAGGCAGTTTTTGAATGTGTAAATCATGACCGGAAGTACCAGTTTTCACATATAATGTAATCAATGTTAACCTTCCATTGGTTGGTTGAATGCTTTCTTCTGTTCTTTTAATTTTTGGTGTTGGAGGTTCAATTTCTCCCTGATTGTTTACAAATTCAGTCCATTCACGTATGGCTCTTGCTTTCCTGTTATAAAATGGAATAGTGTTGGTATGGGATAAAATAAATGGCGAGATTATCCTGGTTCTCTGTATTCCACTAAAGGGAACCCCTGCTTTACAAAGGTCGACGTTGCGTGAATTTTTTGTTTATGTACACTTCTCTGCACCCCTGTTATTTTAGATGGTGGTGGATCCCTTAGTATTCATTTATTTTGTCTCCCCCAAATCTCATTCTCTTCTCTTGAGACAGGTTGTACAGGAATTTTAGGCAACTCAAACTTGTTCACTTTCTTGGACCCCCTATTCTGCAGATTCATGCTTTGTTCCAAAGTTCAGCCACATGAGATCTTCTATTGAAATACCATCTTACGTCTAATCCAATATATATGCCACTTACAAAACAGTCTGTGAAAAATTTCCTCAATTCAAGACTTTAGAAGTTTTGTGGGCCTGAAGCTGTGAGGACCTGGTTGAAGATTCCACTTGTGCTGTCAATTTCCCCTTCTTAACAAGTCTTCCTATTTCAGGGACAGTACTATTTTGCCTTTTCACTCAAGATTCATGCTCACATTTGTAGGATACTTGAGATCCACGGAATATGATCCATGTTTCATAACCATTGTATGATTTTGATGTTCTAGCTACAGCCACATTCCTCCTTTTAAATTCATATGGCATTATTTTTTGACAATTGCCTGTGTTGTCATGAGAATTTTTAAACCATCAAAGCCTTGAATGTGTAAAGCTTTGGAGAAATACCATTGTTTTATATGTCATCACATGAAGGGCAGGCCTTCATGTCTTAGATGAAAACTTGCACGTTTCATTTTTGGTGGTGATGTTATTGTAAATTGTATTTGTCATTGATTGTCCTATAGTCTTGTGTATTCATATGTTCCTTAGGCCTTGCTGGAGTTAAAATCGAATCGTCTTGATGTGGGATAAAATCTACAAAGGGTTTATTTTGTTTCTCTGCAGTCTGCTAAAAGTGCGCACTTCTTTGAAAAAGCCCATTTTGTGTGAGTTTTTGCTTACGTATAGTCCTCTGCACACAGGTTATTTTTGAGGGTGGGGGATCTCTGTCTTCTTGTACTTTCTCTCCACCAGATCCCATTCCCTTCTCTTTAGACTGGTTTCATAGGGATTGTAGGGGAAATAAACTTGGGTCCATGATTGTATCCCCTACTGTGAGCTATTTTTCTTGGTCACGTTTTCTGCTGAAGATTCCTTATCACTTTGCCTTGATGTCCATGTCCTGTTCTGTAGCCTATTCCTTTCTTCCTTTTACCCTATAGATGATTTTGGGGAGTTAGTAACAATGAGGCAAGACTTGGATTCTCCTTTAAAAATCTTTTGACAAGGCAATTCTTGAATGTGGAAATCATGACTGGAAGTTCCATGTTTTCGCATGTAATGCAATCAAGGTTAACCTTCCATGGGTTGGATGAATAGTTTCTTGTGTTCTTTTTATTGTACGTGTTGGAGGTTCTGTTTCTCCCTGATTGTTTTCAAATTCGGACCTTTCAGTGATGGCTCCTGTTTTCCTGGTATAAAATGGCATAATGTTGGTATGGTATACAATCAATGGAGTGATTATCCTGGTTCTCTGTAATCTACTAAGGGTAACCCCTGTTTTGCAAATGTTAGTGTTGCGTAAATTTTTTCTTATGTACACTTATCTGCACCTCTGTTATTTTAGACGGTGGTGGATCTTTTAGTCTTCATGCATTTTGTCTCCTGCTGGTCTCTTTCCCTTCTCTTGAGACAGCTTGTACAGGAATTTTAGGCACCTCGAACTTGTGCCCTTAATTGGACCCCCTACTCTGAAGAATTTTTCATGTGTATTGTGTATGGGGAATATTTCTTGTGATTCTTTCTTAGTTCCCATTTCCTGGTCTTTTGCCCTGTTTCTGTCCACCTCTCAGCACTAAAGTTCAGTTTCTGGGATCAGTTAAAAGGTTCCACATGGAAATTCAGCGCCTGTAAAATTCTTTACAAATTAACCGTCTAGATGATACTTTTTGTAACCATGTCCCTTGAATCAGCATTGCTCCCTTCTAGTTAGAGTACTGTTTGTCTCTGACACATGGACAATGTGAAAATGAAAGCAAATTCTACCGAATGAATACCCAGATCACTTCAACAGACCAGAGTGGACCCCTGCTGTGCAGTCATTCCCCATTGGTGGGCATTTCCTTCAGATTCATGCTTTCTTCCCAGGTTCATCCACATGAGAACTTCTATTGAAATACCATCTCTTATCTGATGCACTATAAATGCCACTCACAAAACTGTTAAAAATTTCCTCAGTTCAAGACTTTAGAAGCTTTGTGGCCCTGAAGCTGTGAGGATCTAGTTGAAGATTCCACTTGTGGTGTCAGTTTCCCCTTCTTTCCCAGTCTTCCTTTTTTCAGGGACTCAGTACTCTTCTTTCTTTTCACTCTAGATTCATGCTCATGTTGGTAGGATACTTGAGATCCACGGAATGTGATCAGTGTTTCATAACCAATGTATGATTTTCATGTTCTAGCTACAACCACGTTACTCCTTTTAACTTCATATGGCTTTATGTTTTGAGATTTGCCTGTGTTGTCATGAGAATTTCTCAACCATCAAAGCCTTGAATGTGGAAAGCTTTGGAGAAATAACATGTTTTTATATGTCATCCCATGATGGGCAGGCCTTCATGTCTTAGATGTAAACTTGCATATTTCCTTTTTTTTTAGTTTTTGCAAGGCAGTGGGCTTTAATTGGCTTACCCAAGGCCACACAGTTAGGCAATGATTAAGTGTCTGAGGCTGGATTTGAACTCAGGTTCTCTTGACTTCTGGGCCGGTGCTCTGTCCACCATGCCACCTAGCCTCCCCCCATCTTTCCTTTTTGATATTGATGTTCTTGTAGATTTCTTTTTCTCATTGCATGTTTTATAGTCTCATGAATTCCCATGTTCCATTGGCTTTGCTGGTGTAACCTCGAATGGTGTTCTTGTGGGATATAGTCTGCAAAGAGATTTTTCTGGTTCTCTGGAATCCATTAAACGTATACACTTCTTTGAAAAGACCAATTTTGTGTGAATTTTTGCTTATGTATAATCCCCTGGACCCATATTATTTTTGAGGCTGGGGGATCTCTCGTTCCACTTGTATTTTTTCTACAACATGTCCCATTCCCTTTTCTTTTGACTGATTGTATAGGGATTTTAGGGGACATAAACTTGCGTCCATGATTGGATCCCCTACTGTGAAGTATTTTTCTTGGTCACATTTTATGTTGTAGATTCCTCATCGCTTTGTCTTGATGTCTATATCCTGTTCTTTGGCCTATTCCTTTCTTCCTTTTTACCCTGAAGATGAATTTTGGGAGTTAGTATCAATGAGCCAAAACTTTGATCCTCCTTTAAAAATCTGTACAAATTCGTCCTTCCTGTTTTAGTTTTTTATACTCCCTGCCTTGCATCTGCTTTGATCTTTGGTGGTTGTGATGCTTGTGGTAGTGTCAGGGTAAGAGAGGCGTTGTGAAAATTAAAGCAAATTTGGGGAGGGCTAGGCGGTATAGTACATAGAACACTGGGACTGGTTTCAGGAAATCCTGAGTTCGAATCCCACCTCAGACATTTAATAATTACCTAGCTTTTTGGCCTTAGGCAAGCCGTCTATTCTCATTGCCTTGTAAAAATCTAAAAAAATTAAACCATAGGTAAAAGTGGAAGAAGGTCTAAAGAGAAATTTCACCATGGAGCATAGTGGTTCTATGAATGAAGCCCTAAAAATACTTTGGTCATGAACCATTGATTCTATTCTAGGGCTTACAAGAGCCCCACAGACCATACACTAATCTAGAGCACCAAAAGCAATAGAATTTGAATTCCTCAAAAAAGAGGCCTACGAAAGGAAGGGGATGGTTTTTTCACAATTGCAGTGAAGGTATAACTAGTAACAATGGGATTACTATGAAGCTTCTCTAGTCCTGAACAACTGAAATTTTTCTGTGGATTTTCTTTGGCATTGGGGAATTGTTTTGTACTAAAGGTAAGAAGGCATTAGAGAGGAATATACAATGAAGATGAAAGTAGCAAAAGCAGCATGGATTTGAAGGGAAAAATCTCTTCTATAAAGAACCCGCAGTGCTACCAGGACTGCAGTATAGATCTGGATAACCTGTCACTAGATTGTCTTTGACCTTCATATTTCCTTAAATGGAATGACAAAGAGGAAGCCAACCAGGATTCTCTAGATCCCCCACACAAAGTAATATCCATAGATAAATCTCATGGTTATGGACTGTAGAACCTTTGTGACCCTCTTGCTTTGACTGACTGTAGTGTGTTTACAATTGTGGTATCACCTTTTCCCTCATTTCTATGGCTTCCTTTCTTGGTGATTCAGCCCTATTACTCATGTTTCATCTAGATTAAGGCATGGTTTGTGAAGCTCGTGGAGGCCGTATAATATTATCAGTGGTTCTTGAACAGACTACTGTTTGGATCTTCTTGGTATAATGTCTTTATGTGATGCTTGGATTTCTAGCATTATTTTTCATTTCTTTTACTTGTGATTTTATTTTGGGCAAATTATTTTCTCCTGCAGTGATATCTTTTTGTCCGTAGAAGGTTTGAATGTGGAGAAGCTGTTCAGGTTTATCATGTTTTTGCTGTTATTGTTGCTCTTGTTATTAAAGATTCCATTTCTTGTTACTTGGTCTACTTTCCAGTCCATTCTTGTGGAGGATGCAGTGGCTAGATCCCTGGCCTCAGAGTCAGAAGGATGGTAGTTTGAATCCAGCCTCAGACACTTAATACATACTAGCTTTAGACCTTGGCAAGTTATTTAACCCTGTTTGCTCCACATCCAGGGTCATCTCCAGTTGTCCTGATTCATATCTGGCCATAGACCTAAAAGGCTCTGGAGGAGAAAGTGAGACTCATGATGTAGCACTGCACCCCGCCTCACTGAAATGCAATTCACATGTTTGCCATGGCATCATCTCCCTCATGTTATATTCTTCTTTGAGAATGAAGGACATACATCATCATCATCATATTCATTATAGTTTTCTCATGTACAATGCAATGACCTTTGCCTTTCATGCAGTCTGTGGATAGAATGGTATAGTGTTTGTGGAACCCAGTAAAAGGATCCCCTGCTCTGAAAGATCCAATATTAGGTGAATTATTTCTTTATAGTGCATTCATCTGCAGCAGAGTTATTTTTGAGGGTTGTGTTTCTGCTGACATTCTTGCATTCTTCCCCCCCGCCATGTCCCTGGTCTTCAGATTGTTTGTCCATAGATTTTAGGTAACATTTAATTGAATCCCTGATTTGGCCCCCTAGGTGTGAACCATTTTTCGTGGATGCCATTATCTTTTCATATTCATCTTTAATTTGCCTTGGTGTCCCTCTCATATTCTTTTGGCCTTTTCCTTCTTTCCATTCCATTGTACAGATAAATTTCTTTGTTCAGTTTTGTTCAGTTCAGTTTAAATTCCCCAATTGAGAGATTCTTCTTGATCAATCTAGACCAAATCACAATTTTTCTGGTACTTTTTAATACTCTATCTTGGATTTTGATTTGAAGCATCCTGATTGGTTTCCTCTTTGTCATTCCATCTAAGAAAATATGAAGTTCAAAGACAATCTGGTGACAGGTTTTCCTGATCTATGCTGTAGTCCAGATAAGACCACCTACTGTGAGTTCTTGTGTGGTTTTTGCTTCGGATTCATTCTCGTTGGTAGTGTCAGCCTTATCCGCTATTCTCTTCTAATACCTTCTTTCCTCTAATCCTAAACACTTTCCCAACAGCAAAGCATTTACATTTTTGTTTGGACCTAATTGGTAACTCTTGTGCTCCACAGTGGGTTTTCTTCTTTGATATTCTTCATTTACTTAAGGTTTCAATTTGGAGGCATAACACCTCTTGCAGTGTGATCTCCATGACCATGGAAGGTTTGAATGTAAAGGACCTGCTTAGGCTTCCTCTGCTTTCCTATCTAACGCAGTAGAAGGGGGGGCCTCTATGTCTTGGAAACATAGTTGCATGTTTCATTTGTTTGTTGTTACTCTGGTAGATTTCTCTTTGCTTGGTCCGCAGTACTATCCATTAAGGTACCCCTCATGCTTTGCTGGTTTACAATGGAATGACCTTGGTATCCCATGCAGTTTTTGGATAGTCTTTGCAAATGCATGGTGTTTGTGGATCCCAGTATAGGGAAACACATCTGTGGGTGATCCAACACTGGGTGAATTGTTTCTTTATGGACACTTAATCTGCACCAGAGTTATTTTTGAGGGTTGTGATTCTGCTGGCATACTTCCATCCCTTCTCCACCATGTTTCATTCCCAGATTTTCACACTGTTAGTTCATGGATTTTAGGGAATGTGGATTGAACCCCAGTTGACCCCCTGCTGTGAATCTCTTACTTTGGTGCCATTTGCTTTGCAGATTCCTCTTTAATTTGTCTTGGTGTCCATATCAGTTTCTTTTGCCTTTTCCGTCTTTCCATACAATTGTACAGATAAATTTCTTTGGTAAGGTCAAATTCCCTAACTCAGAGATGCTTCTTGAACAATCTAGATCAAGTCACATTTATTCTGGTACTTTTTTAGGGGTTTTTTTGCAAGGCAAATGGGTTTAAGTGGCTTGCCCAAGGCCACACAGCTAGATAATTATTAAGTGTCTGAGGCCATTTTTGAACTCATCTATTCCTGACTCCAGGGCCAGTGTTCTATCCACTGCACCACCTAGCCATCCCCTTTCTGGTTCTTTTTAATACTTTCTACCTCGGGTTTGTTTAGCTTTGGAGCATTCAGGTTGACTTCCTATTTGTCATTCCATCTAAGGCAATATGAAGGTCAGAGGCAAACTAGTGGCAGGTTTTCCAGATCTATACTGTGGTATAGATGTGTTCTTTCTAGAAGTGTTTTTCCCCCTTCAAATCCATCCTGCTTTTTCTGATATCATCTTCATTGGATATATCTTTCTAATATCTTCTTCCCTCTAAGACAATATATTTTCCCAACTCCAAAGAAAATCCACAGATAAATTTCAGCTGTTCAGGGCTAGAAAAGCTTCATAGCACTCCCACTGTTACTCCTTATACCTTCATTGCAATTGTGATATCACCTTCCCCTTCCTTTCGTAGGCTTCCTTTTTGGGGAATTCAAATTCTATTGCTTTTGATCCATCTAGATTAATGTAGGATCTGTGGGGTTCTTGTAGGCCCTAGAATATTATCAATGGTTCTTGACCAAAGTATTTTTAGGGCTTCATTTATACAACCACATTGTTCCATGGTGAGATTTCTCTTGTGACCTTCCTCTCCTTTTACCTATGGCTTCATTTTGAAGGTTTACCTCCTTGTCCAGTGAGACCTTCTTGACCTTGGAAGGTTTGAATGTGGAGAACTTGTACAGGATTACTGTATTTTTCTGTGTAATCCATTCAAAGGGAGGCCTCCATGTCTTGGAGAAATACTTTTGTGTTTGTTTTTGTTTTTTGTTGTTGTCAAGTCTGTTTTTTGTTACTTGATCTATATTCCAGTCTATTTGGTGGTATAGAATGGAATGGCCTTGGTATGCCCTGAAGTCTGTGGATAGATTTGTGTGGTCTTTGGGGAACCTAGTAAAGGGACCCCCTTCTGTGAAAGATCCAATCCTGGGGGAATTGTGGTTTTTGTACACTTATCTGCACCATGGTTATTGTTGAGGGTGTAGAATCTACGGGAATTCTTGCATCCCTTCTCATCCATGTCTCATTTCCTGTCTCCAGATTGTTTGTATGTGGATTTTGGGGACCATAAAATTGAGGTCTTGGTTGGGCCCCCTGTAGGGAAACGTTTTACTTTGGCTTCTGGAATTTTTCTTCAGATTCATCTTGTTTTTGCTAGTATACTATTGATGGGGTATTCTGTTCTAACACCTTGGTCTCTCTAATCCAAAACACTTTCCCAACACCACAGAAAATCCATGGATAAATTTCTGATGTCCAGAACTAGTGAACCTAGGTAGCCCCACTATTGTAACTGACGGTTCCTTGATTGTAATTGTGGCAGCACTTTCCCCCTTGCTTTCCTAGGCCTCTTTTTTATAGGATTCAAGCCTATCGCTTATTTTTCCTTTAGAATAAGATATGGTCTGGGGGCCGATGGAAGCCATGGGATATTATCCGTGTTTCTTGACTGAAATACTAATCGGGGCTACTCAGTCCAAACACTTTGCTCCATGGTGGGATTTCTTGATTTATATTCAGCTTCTTTTATCTATGGCTTCATTTTGTGGATTAGCACCTCTTGGTTTGAGACCTTCTTGACCATGGAAGGGTTTCATGTGGAGACCTTGTTCAGGCTTACTTTCATTTCCTTCCTAATCCTGTGAAAGGGAGACTTCCTTACTTCAGAGAAATGCATATGGCATATACATATGTATGTATGTATGTTGCTGTTGGCAGAGATACTAACATAATTACCTTTTCCTTCTCCAGCTCCATTTTAGATGTGGAAACTGAGGCAAATAGGGTGAAGTGACTTACCCAGAGTCCCACAGATAGTAAGTGTTTTAGGCCAGATTTGAACTCAGGAAGATGAGCTTCTAGCTGCCCTTATAAAGACAGAGAGATGGATATATACATGGAGATAGATAGAGAGATATGATCATATGTATCTTGTCATACCTTTCATAAAAACAATAGTACTTTTAATGAGATAATGAATCCTGAGCAAAATGTGAGTAGGGTAGGTGGAATAAGAAGAGGTAAATATTCTAAGATCCCATATTTCCTTGGCTGTTATAAATCCACTGAGAAGAGGGACATTGTCTTCTAGAACTTTGGCTTTGCTCCTCATTAACTGATGGTAAACTGGGAATCACTTGCCTGAATTGTTCCAGTTTTTTTAGAAAAGTGTCCCTTGGATTCACAGTCATATGCATTAAAAGCCATATGGACAGCTAAGAATTGTATCCTTAACACTATATTGAGGCCTGAGAAATTGTTAAGGAAGAGAACTAGCATTAGGTGGCACAGTGGATAAAGCACCGGCCCTGGAGTCAGGAGTACTTGGGTTCAAATCCGGGCTCAGACACTTAATAATTACCTAGTTGTGTGGCCTTGGGCAAGCCACCTAACCCCATTTGCCTTGCAAAATCCTAAAAAAACCCCCACAGCTTCACATTTATGTACACAAAGGCTAGCAGTGTGAATCTGATGCCTCCTATCATTGAGAGATTGGAATATTCCTATGGAAGGACCAACCTACCCAAAAGTAACAAGATATACAGGCATAATATATATATATATATATATATATATATATATATATATATATATACACACACACACACACACATAAATACACATACATATGTATATATACATATACATGTATGTTTAGATATGCAATACACATATAGCTACCCATAAACACATCCATACATGATGATGATGCTTGTCCTTCATTCCCAAAGAGGACCAACATCAGGGAGGTGATGCCAGGACAAACACATGATTTGGATTGGAGTGAGGGAGTGCTGTGCTAAGCCCCCAGCCTCACTTTCTCCTCCAGAACCATCTGGGTCTACTGGCCACATATGGATTAGGATGACTGGAGATGGGTCTGGATGTGAGGCAATTAGGGTGAAGTGACTTGCCCAAGGTCACCCAGTTAGTAATTGTCAGGTGCTGAGGCTGGATTCAAACTACCATCCTCTTGACTCCAAGGCCAGTATTCTATCTACCGTACCACCTAGCTGTGCATATACACAAACACATGTATATATATATATATATATATATATATATATATATATATATATATATATATATATAATGCTCACTTATTTTAAGAGATCCATAATTTTGTGGGTAGCAATGCAGTGGAGAGGATTTCATTGAAGCTCAAGAAAAGGGAGAAAATGGAAGCAAATTATCTTGGATATACACAGGTAGGAAGAAGGGAAATAGATTCACAAAGCTGGCTCTGTAAGCTCAGAATCAATCAACAGTATGAGTTGGTAACTAGAAAAACAAATGCTGTCCTACACTCTCTTAGTAAAGGCAGATGATGGCTTCACCATGCCCTAACTTGTCAGACCCTTTTCTGGAGTATTGTGTTTGATTCTAAAACCAATTTTAAGAGGTACATTGATCATCTTGGAAGGATTCAAGCATCTGGAACAATGATGGATCTCATTCTCATGCAGTGTGAGGTTATATTGGTTCTCGTGGTAAGGGTCAAGAAAAGATGACTTAATGGACCTGGGTCTGAAGAACTGAAAAGGCCCTCATGTGGAAGATGTCTTACTCTTCTTCTGCTTGTCAATAGAGAGGAGAACTAGAAAACCTGGGTAGAAGGTAAAGAGAGACATCTCTTCACAAAGCAAAGATTTCCCACTTCACATTTAGGTGAGTAGGCTGCTTTGGTAGGGCCAAAGGCTTCGAGCTTAAACAGACCTTAGAATACCCTTAGTCCAGCCCTATCATTTCGAAGATGAAAAAACTGGGACCTTAATAGGTGAATTCAATTGGTCCACTAGCATTTCTAGGCACTGTGATACAGAGTGGCGATAAAAATAAAGGCAATAAGAATCCCTGACCTCAAAGAGCTCACATGCTGATGGGGTGGACAATGTGAAAATACTTGCCCGTACAAATTTTGTACAGTAAAATGGAGGAAGAGTAATTTCAGCAGGAAGGCATTAGTAGTAGGCTGGGATGAGCCTTCTTTAGAAGGTGAGTCTTGGACTGTGTTTTGAAGGAGACCAGTCAGGAGAGCCCTTAGCACAGTGCCTAGCCCAATATTTATTGGATTGGGATTTTTGGATGAGATTGAAAGTCGTATTTTTATATGACTTAGCCAAGACCACACAAGTAGGAAATATAAAAGTAAGGAATTGAACCCCAAACCTTGCATTCTCAGGCCAGTGTTCTTAACACTGTACCATACTGAATCCCCCGTAATTAGAAAGCTTCAAACCAAGGTTACATGAGTCCTTGCCTTGGATAACTTGGAGGAGTTTCTTCTTCAAGTCAGATTAGACAGGATGACCTCTGAGGATTCTTACCAATTTTCTCAGACATTGATTTGGTGACATCCTTGGTTTATAGTTGGTAGGAAGAGTAAGGCCTCAGCTTGACCTCTGTCATTTATCAGTGCAGGGAACTCTCTCCATGGATCTGTTGCCAGTCTTTGTCAACTGTTGGCATAGGTCATCCTAGGCAGTGAGGTAACACAGTGGACTGAATGCTGGACTCAGAGTGACAAAGACCTGAGTTCAAATTTGGCCTCAGATGGACATAAATTGAGCAAATCACTTGAACTCTTTCTGTCTCACTTTCTTTAACTGTAAAGTAGGGACAACCACTTACCTCATGGGGTTGTTATGAGGATGGAGTGATGTGAAGTACTTAGCATAGTGCCTGAAGCATGTTATGTCTTTCAATGATCTCACAACTGTTTAATAACATGAACCACCCTGTAACCAACTGTATAATAGTATGATCCCCTGTTCAACCTCTTGGAGCCTGGTCCTGCAACAATAAATATATATAGTCAAGGACCTGGCCTGTACACAAAGTGCTGGGTCTGAAGTAAAAAAACAACATTGATGAGCTCATTTTTTTCTGACCTTGCCATTTTGGGGTCACATGAAACATTTTTATGTCTTTTAAAAATGATTTTCTGATGATACAAGGCAAGGAGGAAAGTACACATTGATGTTAAATAGTAAAAGACATCATTTGAGTGACTTGGTAATAAGTATGAATTTACATTTTTTTTAAAGTTCATTCCTCCCTGTTTAATTTATCCAGATTTGTATGGTGTACAAAGAATCATGGAGGCTCTGATGAGTGGGAGTGTCACTTAGAGGTGGAAGTATAGAAGCCTTCATTATGAAGAACCTCAATGCTAAGGCCATTGTTTTGCAGAGGAAGAAACTGAGATTCAGAGACTTGTCTGTGTTCACTCAGGTATAAAGTGTCAGAAGCAGGCATGAGAAGCCAGGTTCTCCAGTTCTTGGTGCAGCTTGCTAACCACTGCCCCTTATGATCAGTCTTTAAGACTATTAAGCGTTGGCCTGGTGAATCAGCTCAAACGTTAGCAGGATCTCTATCCTGAATCTTCCTGAGACTACTAAGCACTGGCCAAGTGAATTCTGCTCAAATGTTAGCAGAATCTCTAGCCTGAATCTTTTTTATTGAATTTTTATTTTATTTTTCCAATTACATGTTATGAAAGTTTTTCAACATTCATCTATATGTATATGCATATTTTTAAGTTATGTGATTTCCATCCACCCTCCCTTCCCAACCCCCTCCCCTCAGCAGTGAACAGGTAAATATTGTACATACACATTTGTGTCTAACATGTTTACAGATTAGTCATTTTTGGTATGAGGAATTAGGATTAAGGGAAAAGAAAGAAAATCATGAGATAGGAAAATCATGCATAAGAGAAAATTTTAAAAAGTGAATGTAGTATTCATTCAGATTCCGTAGGGTTTTATATTTTTTTTGTTTGGTTTGGTTTGTTTTGGTTTTTCTTTGTCTGGGGATAGCATTGTCCATAACTGGTCTCCTAGGGTTGTCTTAGTTCTCTGAACTGCTGAGAGGAACAGTATCCATCAAGGTTGATCAACTAACAATGTTGTTGTTAATGTGGACAATGTTCTTTTGGTTCTGCTTCCTTCTCTAGTCTGAATCTTTCCCTGAGACCATTAAGAACTGGTCAGGTGAATTGGTTGACCAGCATGAGCTGACACACTATCCTGAATCTTCCTCTGAGAAAGTTCACTGTTTTGCATTTCTCAACCCTGGTTCTTATTTTGCTCCTCCTTTTGTCTCCTTTAATTGGACCTCTGACCTCACCCTTATATTTTCATTTTCATTAATCCATTACTTTGGTGATTTCATTCCACCTGGGGACAAATAGAACAGGATTCTTAAGGCTGTTTCAGCAGCAACCTAAGGGTTCAGAATGCTATCTGTGCCTTTTAGAGATGCCTCTCCCTGAGCACTCCTCCACACTGGTTGCAGAAGCCCTAGGTAACGAATGGCAGTGATGATGAGAATATTTTTGATGAAGCCTCCCTGTTTCCCTCTGAGTTATATGGACAATTATGATACTTTCACAAGCATTCTTGAAGTGAGAACTAAACTAATTCATTTCCATATAGATTTCGCTGAAGCCAGGCTGGGGAAAAGAATGTGGTCCTAATATAAAGGAGTTGGAGAAGAATTAACTAAAATATTCATAAATGCGAATTCAGACTAACTGCTTCTCTTGGAAAACTTTTGTCAGGCTGGCATTGTTCTCAAGTATGAAAACGGATGCCCAAGATAATAACCAAGAGTAATTACGCACTTTGCAAACACGTAATTGAGAAAATAATAACAAAGGGGACAGAGAAAACCTGTCCATTTTGCTTTTGGAAGAAAATTCAGATGATGTTTCGCCCAGAAATACTGACGTAATCAACACTTAATGAGCTGCAAAATGCCATAGTCCTCTTCTTTTCTAGCAGGTATTATATATAAGCTCATAAAACCATGTTATTTTAAGAGAAGGGGGAAAAAACCCAGAGCTATTACAAAGAGACAAGCTCTGTGCTGTTTGACTATAATAAATTTTTTCCTTCCTGACACTCTAAATGCCTATAATTTGAGTCACTAAGACCATACATAAAGTTTTACTAGCAGAGCTGAAGTACCTTATTATCTTTGCTATTTATAGAGTGTAGCAGATTCACCTGGTATCTGGGTCTCTGGCATTTTTGGTTTTAGGGGTGTGTGTGTGTGTGTGTGTGTGTTATGTATCTATGTTGTATGTGTGCTTTGGATTTGGATATGTGTGTGTACATGCCCACACTATCACATGTTTATAATGGACATATAAACTCAGAGGCAGCACCTTTAATCACAGCTGACAATTCACCCTTGATTCCATGTGAACAGTACAAGTGACTTTCTCTACAAAGAAAAGTATCCATTGTAAGAGAAGAGAGAAATCACAATGTAATGAAGAGTAATCCAAGGTTATGATGTAGAGAGGCTTGAGAATGTGTGGTAAAAGTCTGTGGCTCATGGGGAGATTGTGATATATGATTGTTGTCATCATTGTTCTTTAATATCATGGATTTGTTAGAAAATTATCTTTGAAAATCTCCCCGTTCTATTAGATTGTGAGTTCCTTGAGGGCCTGAACTATCTTTTGCTTTTTTACATACTTTATTTTATTTTCCCCCAGTTACATGTAAGAACAAGTTTTAATATTCATTTTTACAATTTTGAGTTCTGAGATCTCTCCCATCTTCCCATCCTCTTCTCCCTCACTGAGAAAGCAAGTTATTTGATATAAATTTAAAAATGTGTGGTCATACTATTACATTGTTGGTGGAACTGTGAACTTATCCAACCTTTCTGGAGAGATTTGGAACTATGCCCAAAGGGCAACAAAAATGTGCATACCCTTTGATCCAGCAATACCACTATTGGGTCTATACCCTGAAGAGATGATGAAAAATGATAAAACATCATTTGTACAAAGAATATTCATAGCAACCATGTTTGTGGTGGCAAAGAATTGGAAATCAAGTAAATGTCCTTCAACTGGGGACTGGCTTAGCAAACTGTGGTATATGTATGTCATGGAACACTATTGTTCTATTAAAAACCAGAAGGGACAGGAATTCAGGGAAGCTTGGAGGGATTTGCATGAACTGATGCTGAGTGAGATGAGCAGAACCAGCAAAACACTGTACACCCTAACAGCAACATGCTGGTGATGTTCAACCTTGATGGACTCACTCATTCCATCAGTGCAACAATCAGGGACAATTTGGGACTGTTTGCATGGGGAATACATTCTGTATCCAGAGAAAGAACTGTGGAGTTTGGACAAAGACCAAGGACTATTACCTTTAATTTAGAAAAAAGACATATCTTATTGTCTGATCTTGCTATGTCTTATAGTCTATGTTTCTTCCTTAAGGATACGATTTCCCTCTCATCACATTCAATTTGGATTAATGTATACCATGGAAACAATGTAAAGACTGGCAAATTGCCTTCTGCAGGGCATGGCATGGGGGAGGAAGGAAGATTAGGGTAAAAATTGTACAACTGAAAAATAGATAAAATCTTTAAGTAAAATAAATAAATAAAAATGTGTAGTCATGCAAAACATCACTATAAGTCATATTGTGAAAGCAAACCAAGCTTCCCCTCCCCCCAAAAAAATGAAACCTCAAGAAAAATAAAGTTTAAAGAAGTATACTTCACACTGTGTTCAGACACCATCAGCTCTGTCTTTGGTGATGAATAGTATTTTTTTACCATAAGTCCTTTCAAGCTGCCTTGGGTCATAGTATTGCTGAGAAAAGGTAGGTCATTCACTGCTGATCATTATCCAGCAATGCTGTTACTTTGTATATAGAACATTCCCCATTTCATCAGCTCATGTAAGTTTTTCCAGGTTTTACTGAAAGCATCCTGTTCATCATTTCTTATCATAGAATAGCATTCCAATCATATCTTTTGCTTGTTGTTGTATCCCCCAACTTGAAGACCAGTGCCTGAAACTTAGTCGGTGCTTAATAAATGTTTATTTAAATGACTACCCCTAGTAGATAAGGTTAGTGTCTGTAAATGCACTCAACAATGAAGAAAACTCAAAGAAACTTTGGTGGCCCTTTTAATCACTGGTTTCCTCCACTTCCTCACCCCTCATTTTTTTTCTCACCCCATTGCAAACTAGCATCTGCTTCTACTACTGAACTGAAAGTGGTCTCTCCATGGTTGCTAAGAATCTCTTTATTTTTAAGCCTAGTGACTTGGTCTCAGTTCTCATTATTCTTACCTCCCTTCTAGAGCTGAACCAAAGAGAGTTTGACAAAAATGCATACAAATGCCTTCTAGTCATCTTGTTTTTATTAGGTATAAACTTATTTATATTCAAGTTGTCTCCCCATCAGAATGTAAGCTCATTGAAGGTAGAGCCAATGTCATTGTTACCTTTAAATCCCAGAATCTCACCCACATAAGTGCTTCACAGATACTCAGTGATGTTCCTAAAATGAAATGGTGTAAGAATAGCATGCTAGATATCAAGAGAACTAAAGGAGAAAAATGTCATAGAAAGCTGGTATCTTATGTAATGCCTGGATTAATATATGCTCATTGAATTGGTTCAACTTCTTCATTTTACAAATGATGAAACTGAGGCACACAGAGAATGCCTGAAACCAAATCACAATGTAAGTCTTGCAGCTAGAATTTAAATCCTTCCAACTCCAAATCAATTCCTTTGTCTCCATGCCATGGTCCCTCTTTAGATTTTGGTCATACTATAAACCTGCTCTATAAAATAGCTAAGATTCATTAGTCCACGTATGAGTTAAGATCTGCATCACTGGAGGAAATTCTCACGTTGATGAGATCACGGATCTATTAAAGTACTGAGCAATCTACTAAAGTAGAGATTCTGTACCTTTTGGTGGTCCTGGACCCCTGGGGAGTCTGGTGAGATTAATGGAACCCTTCTCAGAATCATGGTTTAAGTGGGTAAAATCTAATACTTGGGATTATAAAGGAAGTCAATTATACTAAAATAGAGCTATCGAACTATGTTTTAAAAGTCAGATTCCTGGGCTCCAGGCTTCGCCTCCTCTCTAGAGTGAGATGCCAAAATAAGAGTTTGGTATCCTTTGCATTTTGTGATCAGAATTCTATACTGATGTTTAGTACATTTCTCTTAGTTAATACCGAATTGAAAAGAGATGAATTTTTCATCCTGCATATAACAAGCATATGGATATGGGTCAATACTAATCAGTGGACCATTCCCAGCCTTCCTTTGGTATCAGAGAGGTCCATACCACCCAACCCAGTGATTGATTGGGGGCGCAACTTTCACAATTACGTTTATTATAATGAGGAGGATGCTGTGCCAAGCATCCTTCTCACTTGCCTTTACACAATCGTTCCAATCGCATGGCCTGATTGATAGGAAACAGGTCATAAAGATTTTTTAGGGTTCTTCTATGTGGCAGACACAGTGCTAAGTGCTGAGGATAAAAATAAGAAAAAGAGAGTCATTCCCTGCCCTTGAGGAGTTTGCAGTCTAATATGGAAAGACAATACACAAAAGGATGCTGAAAGGGATGGGAGCTATGAAGGTAAGAGAAGCTGCTGCCAGAGGTTCCTTGATATTCCTGGAGTAGGCTCCACCCTCCAGCCCTCTAATTTGAGGGGAGAGGTAACTGAGGATGCTGAGGAGGTAAGGAGTTTATCTGGAGGGAGGCTTAACAAGGGAACAGCTGATGACAAATGACTCGTCATTCACATGAGCTTTCTATGTGATTTCTAAAAGGGCCACAGGCAGGAAATAGCTACAGTTCCTCCATTCTGATCATATGATTTAAGGAGTCTGTTATAGTAGCTAAAGAGTCAGCTTTGGAATCAGGAACATCTCAGGGTAATGTGACTTTGGTCCATCTTGACTCTGCAACTCCACACAAGTCATGGCACCTCTCTGAGTGCTAAACTGATCACATTTAAGGATATTACATACAATTTTCTGATCGACAACTTTAAAGGAAACTTTCTGTGTAGGGAGTTGCCTGTACGGATAAAATCACTGTTTTGGATCACTCCCATTCCCTTATCTTTGGGAACATTACAAAATGGAAAGATAAAGTTTGAAAACTGTGGCAGAATGGTTCACTAGCATGTCCAGGGTAGACGATCTCTCTCCAATATTAGAATTGAACCTTTGATGTGTACTGGAATATCAGTGGAGGATGTTGGTCTAGTTGGTGTTCACCTGTAAAATTAGGAGGTTAGATCTGATGACCTCCTGGATGCTTCCTTTCAATTCCAAATCTTCACTTTGACATGTGAGGAGAAAGACTGTAAGAGAGGAAACAGTCTGTTGAAGAGCCTGGTTTTGAACCTTTTCCTTTGGGGACTCCTAAAGCCTATATTCTTCCCACAATACTTTGCTGAAGTCTATCTTATTAGCAGCAGGAACCCTAATAGTGGCTAGAAGTGACATGCCTGTGCTTGGCATTACTTTGGAAAACCTAATGCTGTGAATGGTTAAGGAGAAAACTGACCTGCCTTCTGAATGAATGCCAGCGGGGGGGGGAGAGGGGTAGATCTGGAATTTGAGAATAAGGAGGGATTTCCTATTTTAAAGATGGAGTAGGGGGCAGCTAGGTGGCGCAGTGGATAGCACAATGGCCCTGGAGTCAGGAGTACCTGAGTTCAAATCCAGCCTCAGACACTTAATTACTTAGCTGTGTGGCCTTGGGCAATCCACTTAACCCCATTGCCTTGCAAAAACTAAAAAAATGAAATAAAATAAAGATGGAGTAGGCACACTTGGTGCACATCTAGAGGCAATTGAAACCCTTAAGATCACCAGTACAAATAGTTTAGCAAAGGTTGGTCCTACCTCTCAGGGCAGATTCAGATCACTTCTGCTGGTAAGAGATCTCCTCCTCAGCCTTTTCTTTTTTCAAGGAAGAGGGGCTGAGTGAATTGCCCACACTGCTAATAAGTATTAAGTATCTGAGCCTAAATTTGACCTCATGTCTTCCAGACTCCAGGGCCAGTGCTCTATTCCCTGCAGCACCACCTAACTGCCCCTTTCTAGGCCTTTTTAAAAATTTTCTTTGACTCATCAGGCAGTGTAGGATAGATGAAGTTATTTGCTCATGAATGGAAAACTATTTTTCAATTTTGGAAATGTCAACCTGAGACTACATAGTTTCATGAAGTTTCATCTCTTTTGTCATTTCTTAGAGGGCAATAATATTTCATTACCTTCACATACTATAGCCATTCTCAGTTGTAAAGAAACCCCCTTAGTTCCTAGTTCTTTGACACTACAGAAAGAGAAGTCATAAATATGTGTTTTTGTACTTATGGATCTTTTTCTTCTTGCTTGATTTCCTTAGGTCATAGCTAAGCCTAGTATTGATATAGATGGTTCAATAAATATGCACATTTTCATGACATTGGGGACCTATTTCCAAATAATTTTTCAGAATAGCTAGATCAATTCCTGGTTCCACTAAAAATGCATCAATCTGCCTGTTGTCCTGCAGCCCCTCCAGCAAAAAGAATAGAAATCCTAACTGGATAGAATACTAACAAATAGCCTTCATCAGTCTTGAAAATTAGTAAAAACACTTTGTATCTCATTAGAATTCATAACAACCCTAGAAGATGGGTGACAAGTATTATGCCCCTCTTACAAATGAGAAAGCTGAGTCTCAGAAAGGTGAAGCGATTTGCTCATCCTTGGTTTCACAGCTACTAAGTGTCAGAGGTGAGATGTGAATCAAGGTCTTCCTGATGCCAAGTCCAACACCCTGTCTGCTCTGTTATGATTGTCTCTCAAAAATAGTGTTGTCTAGGACATCAAAGCTGGCAGACCATTCCCTTTCTTTTAAAGACAGAGGCCCATAGGTGGTAAATGATTTCTCATACTTGGAGTCAGTGGCAAGACAGATCAGAACTAGAGTCCTTGGGCTCCCAAGTCTAGTAGTGTCACTATTGTAGCATGTCCCATCTTCTTGGGGTTCATATCATGAGTCTCATGGGTTTAGAAAGCTAACACTCAGAACCCCTGATTAGCATCAGATATGTTATGGACTAAACTGTCATCAGTGGATAAATTTGATGGTAAAAAGAGACTATGGATTTGTGTGAAACCTACTTTAAAAAAACACCTGGTTAAAGTTTTTTAATATCTATTTTTATTCTGAGATTAACAAACTAGATAAAATGAACATTTCCATATACATAGAACAGAAGCAGAAAAAGAAACAGGATTCCTATTATGTATACTTACTTTTGTTTTTTAATTACATAACAAATTCAGTCTATAGCTTGCAAAGCTATCCAGCTTGACTGATCCTTCTGTTCTCATGTGTACATTTTTTAAAAGATGCCTTGACAACCCTCTTTTCTTTATTCTCTTTATATTTTTATGCTATCTGTCCCTATTCTCTCTCTTTTACCCCTCTATCCTCATTGGAAAAAAACCAAAGCCTTTATTTAAAAAAAAATTTATAGGCAAGCAAAACAAATATTCACATTGCCCAGGTCTAAAAGATGTATTTCTTCTTCTGAATCTTGGATCCATAACTCTTTGACAAGCAGTATATATCATGCTTCATCATCAGTGCTCTGGAATGGTGGTTGGTCATTGTATTTCTCTGATTCTTAAGTTTTTCAAAATTGTTTGCATTTATAATGCTGCGACTGCAAAAATGTTTCTGCTTCTCTTCACTTTGCTTTGCATCAGTTCATCTAAGTCTTTCCAATTTTCTCTAAAAACATCTGTTTTGTCATTTTTTAGAGCTAATAATGTTCCATTACCTTCACATACTGCAGCTATTCCCATATGGATGGGTATCCCCTTAGTTTCTAGTTCTTTGGCACTACAAAAAGAGAAGTTATAAATGTTTTTGTACTTACGAATCTTTTTCTTCTTTCTTGACTTTCCTTGGGTTATATGTAAGGTCAGTATTGACACAGATGGGTTAATGCCCATTTTCATGACATTGGGGGACTAATTGAAAATAATTTTTCAAAGGAAACTAATTCATGGCTCCACCAAAAATGGATTCGAGTGAGTCATGTCCAGCAATTCCTCCAACAATTATAATTTTTCTTTTTTTAATCTTTTTTCTTATGATTTGTATTTTCACCAGTTAGATGCAAAACCAAGTTCTAACATTCATTTTTTAACTTTGAGTTCCATACTCTTGCCCTTTTCAGTTACATGCAAAACCAAGTTCTAATATTCAGTTTTTAAACTTTGAGTTCCAAACTCTCTCCTTTTCCAGTTATATTGCAAAACCAAGTTCCAACATTTCAATTTTTTAAACTTTCAGTTCCAAATTCTCTCCCTTTTCCCCACCCACTCCCCATCATTGAGAAAGCAAGTTATTTGATATAGGTAAAAATATCATCATAAAAAATATCATCATAATGGTCATGTTGTTAAAGTAAATATATCCCCCCTCCCCAAAAAAGAGAGATGTCAAGAAAAATCAGTGCTTAAGTCTGTATAAAGACACCATCAGCTCTGCCTTTGGGGATGAATAGCATTCTTTATCATAAGTCCTTCAGAGCTGGGAAAAGATTAAGTCATTCACAGCTGGTCATCCAGTAATAATTGCTGTTACTTGCTCATGGAAATCCTTCCAAGTTTTATACTGAGAGCATCCTGTTCATCATTTCTTACAACAGAATAGTATTCCATTATAGTCACAAATCAAAATTTGTTCAGTCATTCTCTACCTGATGGGCATTTCCTCAATTTTTATTTCCTCACCACAGAAAAGAACTGCTATAAATATCCTTCTAGCTATAGATCCTTTTCCTTCCTGTTTTTCATCTCTTCTGGAATATAGACCTGGTAGTGGCATTACTAGCTCACAGGGCCGGCATGATTTTTAGCCCTGGGTTGAGAGCTTTGGAAGCAGCTACCTCTGCTGCTGATTGAAGGGCTTCTGAGCCTACTTCTGGTCTGTGCTGCTGAAGCCTATGGTCCTCTCTGGGCAGTCTCTGGGTTGAGAGGTATGGCAATTAGCATCACTACCACTGACCCAGTCACCCCGTACTGACCCAGTCACCCCGTACTGACCCAGTCACCCCGCAGTTGTTCCTAGATGGCTGAGGCTGGTTCACCGTAGCATAAGCCACGCTACTCTTCAGTTCCTCTCTCACCTGAGACCAGCAGACCTCTTCCCCAGGAAATTCCAAGCTGTCTTGGACTGGAAAATTTTTTCACTTGTCTTTTTGGTTAGAGTTATAATTCAAAGGTATTTGGAGTGGTTTGGGGGAGAGCTTGGGTGAGTGCTTACCTTCTCTCCACCATCTTCTTTTTTGTCATCTTTGGTAATTAATCTGATATGTATGAAGTAGAATTTCAGAATTACTTTAATTTGAATTTCTCTAATTAGAGATTTTTAACTTTTTTTCATATGAATTGATAACTTATATTCCTTTCAAAACTGTCTTTTTAGATCCTTTTGTTGCTTATCTTATTGTGGGAATGACTCTTGTCCCATCAAAGTGATTCAGTTCCTCATATATCTGGATATGAGACCCTTATCTGAGAAAATTGCTATAATTTTCTCCCAGTTACTTGTTTCCCTTCTCATTTTAACTCTATTGGCTTTGTGTGAGTAAAAATGTTTTAATTTTATGAAATTTCAGTTGTTCATTTTATCTCCGAGGATCTTTTCTGTCCCCTGTTTGGCCAGAAGCTCTTCCCCTGTCCAGAAATCTAAAAGCTATTTTCTTCTTTGCCCTTCTAATTTGTTTACAATGTCCAAGTTATGCATTTCTTTGGAACTAATATCCAGTGAAATTTGCCAACACACCTGTCAGCTGGCCTAGAGAAAGTGGACCCAGAGACAAATCCCTGGTGAATATCAGGCTGGCTTTCATTCCGCATGCTGCCTCTTAGTTTGGGAGATGTTTGATTTTGAATAGGGCTCTCTGTAGATGAGGCTGGGCAGCACAGCCTGTTTGGACACAATGGGGTCAGGCAGCAGGAAGAGGATGCCTAGCATGAGTCTTGCAGTACCATTGTTCCAAATAAAAGAAAGGGGAGGGGAAAATAGGGAGAAAAAAAAGAAGCATTTACAGGAGTTAGACAAAAGGAAGGGTTTTTTGGTTTCTTGTAGGGTTGGGGAGGTAAAAGAAAGATCCTCTTGGATTTGGGTCTGCATCCCCAACATACCACTTTTCTTCTACATCTCTGTTGACTACTCTTCTGCTCTCTTTAGCAGTAACAGAGTTTCAGTACTTCCTGTGTTGTCAGCTACTTAGAAAAATCTGTTACTAGCAAGCCCTCTGTCATATTCTGACTGTGACTTACAGGCTCCATCACTAGCTTTCCTGGAGTTGAATTATTATATTTCTTTTTTCTATCTTCTACCCATCTAATCATTTAGTAGTTTGCTTTTGCTAAACTTGGAGCCTGGAAGACCTGGATTCAAATTCCACCTCCCTCACTTAACTAGCTATCTGAAATGAAACCCTTTCACCTCTGAGTGCCTCAGTTTCCTCTTTTGAAAAGTGGGAATACTCATAGGAATGACTTCACAGAAGAGCAGTAAGGCAAAAAAGAGATGATGTTTGCAGAGTGCTGTGGAAACCATGCAACATTATAAGAGTGTTAGTCATTCTTCCTATGATTAGTCCTTGGTTATTCAATTGGAAAATTCTTTTTTTCTCCTCTCCCTTTCAGATGCCCCTCTTTCACATCTTTTCATTAGGTTTTTTTGCAATGCAAATAGGGCTAAGTGGCTTGCCCAAGGCCACACAGCTAGGTAATCATTAAGTGTCTGAGGCTGAATTTGAACTCAGGTACTCCTGTCTCCAGGGCCAGTGCTCTATCCACTGTGCCACCTAGCTATCCCCACATCTTTTTTGACATTCCTATTTTTCTTCACTCTTTACCTGAGTCTTCTTTCTATTAGGAATCCATACCACATCAGGATGCTGGCCCCCCACTTAGAAATGTCCATTGATTTACCCTTCACACATTCTCTCATTTGATTGTAACAGTTCCATTAGCACCCCATGGTTTCCAAGACATTTTACATACATGATTTCAGGAGTAGAGCCTCCCAAAAGTCCTGGGAGAGGAAAAATCCCTCATACCCATTTTACTGATTAGGAAACTGAGAGTCAAAGAAGTCAAGTGATTTTCCCATTTTCACTAGCTAGGAAGTAGAGAAGACTGAATCTTCTGACTACAAGGTTGGTCCTCTTGACATATCACTGCACTGTCTTCTTTCCAAATATTAAATTCTTCTCATATGGATAAACAACTTCCTCCCCCTCCCATTGCTACCCAAAGCCTAAAAACCTTGGGCCTTTAAAAATAGATATGCATACATGCACACAAATGTATGCATCTCTACATATATGTACAAGACAGATGTACATGTATAGGCATGCAGGTGTATATGCATGCACATATGTGTGCATGTAATATTATATGTATATGCAGACACATGCATACATCCTGCCTTCTGGGGAAGATATGATGAGGTTCTGCCATTTATTCCCTATATTACTTTAATAAAGTCCTTTGAATTTTCTCTAGGCCTCAGTTTCCTCCTCTGCAAAATGAAGAGATTCTAGATTCTATGACCTCTAAGTCCTTTCTACTTCTCAATCTATCATCCTATGCCAGCAGTCATTGTTTTAGGGACAGAGATAATTAACGATGGAGAAGTTGGCATTCGTTTCTATTATTTCAATGAAAGTGCCTGCTGCTTCAAGCAAAGCAGAATAATAGCTTTTCTTATAACACCGTCTCTGCCCAACACTTGATAAATGGTAAGTAATGAAACCAAAGATTTTACAGATATATAAACTTAATTAATTCTGAGGAAGGAAAGAGGGTTTTTCTGGTGATTTCTTTTATTCCCCCCAAAGTCACACTCAGGGTCAGTGGCAGCATGGTATCAAACCCTTAAACTTCTAATTCCCAATCTCTTCTCACATCTTACTTTATAAAAAAAATAAAAAAACAATAATAACAAAGTCTTACTATGTCTTTAATTTGGGAACTTGCTAAAAGAGGCAGTCTGGTTGAGTGGAAAGGAGGTATAATTCGGGAAATCGATGGGCCTGGGTTCTAGCTCTGCCATTTGTTTAGCAGTCCTGTGAAAGTCACTTGAGGTCTGGCCCTAGATGAGGCAACTGAACTAGGTCACTGAAATTTTCTTCCAGATCAAAATCTGTTTCTGTGGGTGCTTTTTAAATTTGGGGAGCTGAAGTAAGGTCCCCAGCTCTCATTCTCAGAATGAAGGGGCCCATAGAGAAGAATAAAGTTGATGCTCCCCAGGAAAGCCTTGCTCTGTGGTTAGGAATATGCTCTTGGGGTGGCTAGATGGCATAATGGATAAAGCACCGGCCCTGGAGTCAGGAGTACCTGGGTTCAAATCCGGTCTCAGACACTTAATAATTACCTAGCTGTGTGGCCCTGGGCAAGCCACTTAACCCCGTTTGCCTTGCCAAAAAAACCTAAAAAAAAAAAAAAAAGGAATATGTTCTCCATATAGTGAGGCTTGTTGGTGAATCCCAGTCCCAGGGTTACTAGTTTCCTCTCCATCCCTACCCATCCTGGGAAAAAGATACCTCCAGGATTCCCTTTTTGTTATTAGAGATCTGGTTACCTCAGGTAAATTGGAGCATCAGTGATAACAGTTGATGGGGGAGAAAGGATTCAGTTCCTTGTCATTCAGGAGCACCTTCCAGTGAAGTCATATTTCCCGTGTCACTGTTACTACCCCTTCTAAAGACGGACTGCTCACTTTGTTTCCTCTACATCATCCCCTATTCTCCCCTTTCAATTGAATATCTCACCCTGATCCAAATTGTATAGTCCATTTTGAATTACAATCTTCTAAAAATCCCACTCCCCCTTAGAATGGTTCAGTTCTCTCTACTACAAGTATTAGCTCAGTGGGCCTTTCTCCTGCTTTGGGGCCACCCACACCTAAGCCTACCGTCCTCACTATGGATTTCATTTCCATGTTCATAATTTGTCTTCTCTTGCATCTTAAAATCTACTTCAGACTACCAGCATTGACTGTCACTGAGTGAGCTTAGGCCCGGCCATGCCAGCTTCCAGAACTAGTCCCCCAGAACACAAGAATACCCCAAGGTGCATTATTTAGAGAGGCAATATGCTGAAGTCACTAAGGATGCTAGGTGTGAAGTCAGAAGAACCTGGCCTTAATTCCTGCCTCCTAGTTTAAATAGCAGAATAATCTTGGGCAAGTCACTTGACCCTTCCTGTCATCAGTTTCTTCATTTCTAAAAGAGGGAAAAATCCCTGTAGTCCCTCCCAGAGCTGTTGGGATCCGACCATGAAATAATGCAAATCAAGTCCTGAATAGTAATGGCAAGTATTAATACTAAACCCTACCTATGTAGTTTTTCCCCTTTGGTTCACAACTTGGGTTTTCATCAGTTTGGGTCACTCCACATGTGGAATCTCTCTCTGCCAATGCAGAGCATCACCTTCTCCCTTCCTTCTAGTCAGAGAAAGCAAGCAGATCCTAGGAATTTTTAAGAGACTTACTCAGGGTCACCAAAGCCAGTGTGTGTTAGAGGCAGTTAGAAGCAGATCTTGCTGACTCTGAAGCCAGCCCCCTTATTCACTATATCACACTGCTTCACTGTAGAGACCTAGCACCAAACACATTCTTCATAAAATAGGTGGAAGACTTTTAAGTTCAAATCTCATTGGCAAAAATGTGAATGGACTAAAGTCAATGAGTATTTGGATATATTCAGATTCACTAATAATAATAATGGTAATAATAATAGCTAAGATTTATATATTACCTACTATGTGCCAGACTTTACAAATATCATCTCATCTGAAAGTCAGGAAGATCTGAGTTACATTTGACAGAGCAGGTCATTAGGTCATTTAACCCCTTGGGTGCCTCAGTTTCTTCATCTACAAAATAAGGATAATAACAGAAAGTAGATGTCCCAGGGTTGTTGAGAGGATGCAATGAGATAATATTTTGTAAAGTGCTTAGCAACTTGGCTGACACTTAGTAGGTGCTTAATACTTATTCCCTTCTCTTCCCCTCTGACCCTTTATTTTTGAACCTGTATGGTCCTTGGCAAGTCACTTCATCTGAGACTCTGATCCACCACTCCTATAAAATGGGGTCATGTTGTGATGAGACTCCAAAGAAGTTATGAACATAAACCATGTTGCAAATCTTGAAACTCTATGTCAATATTTCCATTAATGCTGCTGTTATTGTCATTATTGGTATTATTATCCCAAGTTCACGCCTGGAAGAGGGTCCTACTGGATGAGGAAGAAGGGATAAGATTAGTGAAACTGAATATATCCAAGTACCTAATGGCTGTACTGCATGAACATTTCTGCCAATGAGATTGGAACGGATCTGAACAGTTGAAGGACTTCCCAGCCTCACTGTCTTCCAGATCCATTGGCGTTTTCAGCTGCTGCACAGAATAGGAGCCACTTTCAGAACTACCTTTCATTTTCTTTCATATCCTAAGGGGATCACAGGATAGATCAGCCCAGTTCTGCCAGCAGTCCTCAGTCAGTGGACATACAGGATTCAAGGTAACAGAGCAAGCCATCCCAGCAGGGGTGAAACTCTTCCCTGAGAAAGGTATCTCACTGCTGTTGTACCTACTTCCCTGCACTGTTTTCAACTCATCAGCACTGTGGCTGAGTGAGCTTAATTCTTTTTCATGAGTTAATAAGAAGGGTACTGATTTGTCTGTGATGAATGTGGTGAAAGGCCTCCACAGAGCCATCCTCAATGGAAAGGGATGTGTGAGTCAGCCACAACGGCAGCTGCAACAACCAGACTCCCTCTTTCCTTCCTAGTATGACCTTGAACAAGTCATTTTCTGGGCTCTACTTTCCTCCTCTGTAAAATGAAGGAGTGGGCTCAGATGACCTTCTGCCTCTAGACTTGTGCTTCTCTAAGGTCCTGAGGTCACATCAAGCACCTAAAACTGACTATGGAGTGTCTGCTCCCTGCAGGTTCCCCTGCATAAACATTGCAGGCCTGTTTTACTACAAAAAGTGATTGGGGAAACTTGAAGTTTTAGCAGATCATCAAAACCAAGTGCTTGGAAACTTCTTCAATCAAGAAAGGTCATGGAGGGCCACCTAGGTGGCGCAGTGGATAAAGCACCGGCCCTGGAGTCAGGAGTACCTGGGTTCAAATCTGGTCTCAGACACTTAATAATTACCTAGCTGTGTGGCCTTGGGCAAGTCACTTAACCCCATTTGCCTTGCAAAAACCTTAAAAAAAAGAAAGGTCATGGCAATGGCATTGCAGATAAATAGAGCAGAAAACGGGGAGGGTGGGTGTCTGTTAGTATTTTCTTTCTTCTAAAGTACTGGTGAGTGATGAATATTTATTCTGTTCAATTGGGGAAAAATGAAGTCAAAAGACAAAAGAGACCTTTGGGAATACTGAGAAGCAAGACGGGGCTGGCCCTGCAAGGAGGGCACAAATCAGAAGTCATTGGTTTCCATGTTTTGCCATGTATCAGCCTGAATGCTGTGCTTCCCACGTTGTACCTGACCTAGTCAGTGTCCATTTAAGATGAGAGACACGTTGCCATGGCTGCTTGTTTCTTGTGACAAAGTACAGTCCACATCATTTTCAGTGTGATCCTCTATGCACCCATCATCCCTACTCCTGGCTTTTTAAATCATGGGCCTTTCAGACTCACATGATCTATAGGGTTATAAGATCCAGAATCGAGAGGACCTCAGTTCAGCTCCCTTTCCTTATAGATGGGGAAACAGAGGGCCAATTAAAAGACTTTTCCAAAGTCACACAAGATACAAGAAACAGCCATAAATTCAACGCAGTTCTTCTTAGTTGGAAAGATAATTGTGTCCTTGTTAAGTTTGGAGAATTCTGTTCAACTAGGGGCACTATGTGTTTTCTTTCATTGAAATTTTATTTTATTTTTCCAGTTACACGCAATGGTAGCTTTTACACATTCATCCATTTGCAAATGTAGGAGTTCCACATTTTTCTACTATCCTCGCCCTCCTCCGTGGTGGCCAACAGTCTGGTAAAAGTTGTACTTTTACATTTGTGCTTACCATATTTACATATGGGTCATGTTGGGGCTCTACCTTTGAGGAGAGACTGACAAAAAAACCAGACAAGTCAAGATGACATCTTTGTTGAAGGGATTTGGGGCCATACCACCCAAGGCCAAATGAAAGGGCTGATCTAGGGCAGCAGTGTCATAGTGATCTTTATATATCTGAAGATCTGACCTGTGAAAGAAGAATGAGGAGCATTCCAGTGTACCAAAGATAGAGTCAAGAGGTGTTGAGATCAAGTATGTGGAGTCAGGAAAGTCTGCTCTCAAATCCCAGCTCTGATGTACTTCCTCCCAGTACTGTGACACCAAGGAAGTTATTTAACTTAGCTTAGTTTTCATTTCCTTATCTTCCCAGAGCTGGATAAGAGCCCTGTAAGGTAGGGACTGTTATCATCCCCATTTGACATAGGAGTCTCAGAGAGGCTAAGTGTCTTGCCCAGAGGCTTCCAACTTGAGGTGCCTCAGGCAGGATTTTAGCTGATACCTTCCTTCCTCCAAGCCCATCACTCTATCTAGTGGACCAACTATTGCCTCTTGAGTGCTGAGACTTGGTACTAGAGGAAGGTTCAAAGTCTATATGATATAATTCTGGACCTCTTGGAATTTGTAGTCCATATATGCCAAGATTTCTAATAGAAAAGAGTAAACAGATTTTTTTTGTCAATTTATGACTTTATTTGTAAACAGATTCTTAAGAGAAAGAGATAAAAACTGATCACTCTGAGAGGTTTGAGGTAGAGAAAGCCATTAGGGACTGAGAGATCAGAATAACTTCTCATGAGAAATGACCTTTACAGGATAATTCGGAGAGGGGGATACATGACTATAGAACATTGCATGTGACATAATTTGTTGTTGTAGTATTGGCTGATTTTGCTCATTTTTCCTTTACTCTTTTTCTTTTAAAATTGTCACAATAATGACTCTCAGAGAGGGGGGAAAGACGTACAGAGGGGAAAATCTAGGCAATATAGAACAAGAGATATGAATAAAAATCTATTTAAAAGGGAAAAAAAAAAAGAATGACATCTCATGGGAGGAAGCAGAGAGGCAATGGGTGGGTTGGAATTCCAGAGTCAGGTGGAGGGGGTGTTGGGGGAGGGGAGTTGTAAGGATCAAACAAGAAAATGCCCATAAAGTTCTCTGCAAACCTCAACGTATTACTGAAACATCAGCTGTTGCCATCATCCTTATTAGCCTCAGTGGGTCAGCCTGAGGACAGATGTGCTTTAAATTCTAGGGAAGGCAGGTTCTGGATCAAGCTCCTGGAGCTATCCAGCAATAACATAAGCTGTTCTGGGAGGCAGTGAGAGCTCCATCACTCAGACCTTTCAAATGAAGGCCCTCAAGGATTCTGGGGAATTGGCTGGACTGGATAACTTTGAAGACCCCTTCTGACTCTTTCAGACCTGGAAAGCCTGTCTTGAGACCAGGCCAGACTGGAACAGCAGGAAGGCATCGTGGAGCATTGTTTTCCCATTGGGTGTCCTAACTGTGTGCAGCCAACCCCCCCTTTGCTATCCAGCAGTCAAAGTGTGTTTTAAGTAGGTGATAAAACACGGCAGAAAATTATCCTTCTTGGCTCAAAACTCCATTTCATAGCAGGCCTGCATGTGAGAATTTCTCTTCCAATTTTCCATTCCTGATAATGAGGGCTGTTCACTGACCTTTTCCCCCTGAGGCACACGTTATTTCTGGAAATGCAGATAAAGCACATTGCAGGGAATTTGGGATCTTAATTTCCTTAAGATAAGGGATTTAATAAGCAGGAGTTACCTGTTCCTGAGCAGACAAACATGAACACAGTTCAGAGATGAGGGGAGAAAGAGAAAGGGCCCAGTTTTCTATGAAGGCTTCCCTCTCCTCTTTTTGATTCTTGTCTAAGGCCTGTATACTTGGCAGGGGAGCCTAAGGAAGCTTAAGAGATTTGAGGGGTATATGTGTGTGTGTGTGTGTGTGTATGTGTGTGTTTGTGTGTGTTGTATGAGAAACACTGAGATAAAGGGAGACTGACAGCAAAGAAAGAGAGTTTGGGAGGCAGATATTGGGGGGAAAGAGAGAAAAGAAGACACAGAGGGATTGAGAAAGAGAGATTAGGAGACACAGAGATTGAGAAAGAATAAATATGAAAGACAAGAGAAAGAGAAACGTTTTTTTTTTGAGAGACACAAGAGATTGAGAGAGATTTAGAAAAATAGAGACAGAGAGTACAGAGATTGAAAGAGATTAAGAGATTGAAAGAGACAGGTTGAGAGACATTTAGATAAAAAGAGACTGGGAGAGTACAGAGATTGAGACAAACGAGAGAGAATGAGAGGTTGAAAGAGACAGACTGTGGGGTGGCTAGGTGGAACAGTGGATAGAGCACCGGCCTTGGAGTCAGGAGTTCCTGGGTTCAAGTGAGGCCTCAGACACTTAATAATTACCTAGCTATGTGGCCTTGGGCAAGCCACTTAACCCCATTTGCCTTGCAAAAATCTAAAAAAAAAAAAACAAGAAGAGACAGACTGTGAGAAAGATTTAGAAAAAAGGCCTGAGAGACTACAGAGATTTAGACAAGACTGAGAGGTTGAAAGAAACAGGCTGAGAGACTGATTTAGAAAAAGAAAGACTGAGTACAGAGATTGAATGAGACAAGAAAAATTTAGAGAGGTTGGAAGTGATAAATTTAGAAAAGGAGATTGATATAGTACATAGATTGAAAGAGACTGGAGATATTGAGAGGTTGAAAGAGACAGATTGAGATTGAGGGACAGATTTAGAAAAAGAGAGACTGAGGGAGTACAGAGAGTGAGAGAAACAAGAGAGACAGATTGAGACACAAATTTAGAAAAAGAGAGAGACTGAGAAACAGATGTAGTAAAAGAGAGACTGAGGGAGTACAGAGATTGAAAGAAACAAGAGAGACAGATTGAGAGACAAATCTAGAAAAAGAGAGTGAGAAAAAGAGACTGAGAAACAGATGTAGTAAAGGAGAGACTGAGGGAGTACAGCGATTGAAAGAAACAAGAGAGACAGATTGAGAGACAGGTTTAGAAAAAGAGAGAGACTGAGAGAGTACAGAACATTGAAGCAGACAAGTGAGATTGAGAAAAAGGTTGACACAGATTGAGAGAGACTGAGACAGAGATTTAGAAAACGAGACACTTAGAATAAAGATTGAAAGAGAGAAGAGATTGAGATACTGAGAGGTTGAGAGAGATTGAGAACAAGAGAAAAATAAGGAGACAAGAGCGATAGAGATTGAAAGAGAGCTTGAGAAAGAAGCAGACAGATACAGAGGAAAAGAGTGAAAGGGAGAGTGGGAGTGAGTACTGGAAGTTGTGTTTCTAGCAGTTTAACATGAGGCAGGGCAGGTGATCACATACAGGTGCTGAATGTCTGATCAGCTTCTGATTACAGGGATGATTGTGCATAAAACTTAGGGCCAGAAATTGGCAGCACTGTCCCTACAAAAGGGCTGATCCTTTTACCCTCTTATATAATTTATGCCCTAGGTCAGCCTTACTTCATCTCTGTGGGTATAAATCATTTGAGAGAAAGTTATCACGGTTCTTTTGGCCTCAACTTTCTTCCTGTCTCAGAGCTCTTAGGACATCAACTAATGGTGGCAGAAAATTAGATAAGGGGTAAGAGAAGGGAGAATTGCTTGAGAGACACACCAAGAAAGTGCTAAAGATGCCTGGAAACCTATCATTCTTAAAGGTCTTGGGTGCACTTAAGTGTAGAGATCTAAAGTAATCTTGATTTTCTAGATCTAGATTTTCTAGAATGGTCACAAAAATCAAAGAAACAGCTCCAGGATTTAGAATATTATTTTCAATAACTCAAAAAGCAAGGCTTTCTCTCTTGGCTCCTTTGTATAAGTGGCAACCAACCCCCCCCCCCCAATATAATTTAAAGTCCCAACAATCCAATCCATGATTTCACAGGAGGACCTTCAATCCACCAATGCCACATTTGATCTCTTGATGACTCTAATAGCCTGTTCCCAGACCCTAAAGCTCCTCACTGTATCCAGAATAGACTTTGCCAACCTTGAAGCATTTTAGCAATGGACTTTTATTCTGGGTCTTAGATTCCCTGGGCCTTCCTAAAATGAGAGCTTTATGATAATGACCTTGTACATCATCTCGACATTTATACAAAAATACAAAGACCCTCAGGATCCTCCTCCCTCTTCTCCCCATCACCCCAGGACAAAGGGTCATTTCTTCCCAGTCTCCTCCAAGTGCTGCCTCTACCAACCCTGGCCTCACCTCACCTGACCCTAGTGTCACTTCGCCCAAACCTGGCCTCACTTCCCCCAACCTGTGACACAAAAAAAAACTGTTCGAGTCAATGATAGGGGGTTATTGAATTCTGTGTTTATTCCAATTCCTATAAGTTCTTATGTGATTGGAAGTTTGATCTTTTCATGCTGGTAACCCACTTTATCTTGTACTGCAGTCCAGATTTTCATCATGGCCCACTTTGCCCCCTCAAGCTCACTCCATGCTTGCAAAGTGGTTTCTTTTGTGTTGAAAATCAGACATCCAACGTAATTTCAGTTTCACTTCTTCCCAGGCTGATATTCTCTTTCTTTTGCGTCCAAAACCAGGTTTTTTTAGGGCTCGGATTCTTGTTTCTTCTGTTCCGACCGATCTGTTTCTTCCATGTCCACATCGTTTTCTCTTCCTGCAAGTCAGCAGGTCATCTGTATCAGAGGTTGAGTCTCTTTCTTCATCTTCAGGTGCTGGTGTGGTACCTTCCCTTGTAACGACACTTCCACTTTCAGAGTCAGCAGGGGTCAAAGCAATGCCATCCAACTCGCCTCCGTCAGGTGATGACAGATGAACTTGATGCAATCGGTGGGATAATTCATCTTCTTCTATGGACTCCATCCTTATTTTACCCCTCCAGCAATGAAGGGAAGAGAAAACACCTAGCTCTGTAAAGTTGCTGTTGCCTTAGTGACATTATGCCACATCATAAGGCTTTCCATTATGACCTTTTCCATTGTCCCAGAGGTGTCTGAGAGGAGGGGCCAATGGCAGGCCTTGGGTCAATTTACCCCTCGCCCCATTAAAATACACACACACACACACACACACACACGTATATAATTATTTATATATATATATATATATATATATTATACATATGCTCATATAGACACACGTGTATACACACACACACACACACACCCTTTTCCCTTAGTTTTCTTGTCTCCCAAGACTTTTCTAGAAGCTCTTCCATCAGTCTTACCTTGCTATTTAAGGCAAATGAACTTATATCTTTTAAGTATTTGCAAAGCTCTGTGCAAATAACTTGGGAAATGGGGAAAGAACAGTCCCTGCTTTCAAGGATCTCACAGTCAAATGGTTACTGGGGGAGCTAGTGCCAAGTCTGAACATACTACTTGCTTCCAGGACTGGACCCTCCCAGTCCCATATTCTGCCCATATTTTCTGAGCTTACTTTGAGAAGGCCTAGATGATCCAAACCCCAACTGACTCCCATTCCCATTGCTAGAGTGCTTTTCAGTTTTCCAAAGAACTTTCCTTATACAGAAATACTGTGAGGTAAGTTCTGCAATGCTTATTATGTTGCCCAAAAGGAAATTGAGGTGCCGAGACCTGAATGTCCTTGCAGCTAGCAAGTATTTGAGGTAGAATTCAAACCCAGGACTCCCGAATCCAAGTCTGGCTTTCTTCCCATTGTTGTACAACTTGAAGACAGTGGATGATGAGCCAGTAACCTCACAGAAGGGCAGCTTCCCTCGTTGATACAGATCATATCCCATTTGTGTGCTCAGCCTTTGTAGCCTCTGCATCAGTTTTCTCTTCTGTAAAACAAGGACAATAAAAGCACTTATGTCAAATCTGACTGAATAAAAGGATAACTGTAAAGCACTTAGCATACTGTCTGATACACAGGAAGCACTAGCTCAATGTTGGCTACTATTCTCTTCCTCTAGGAGGATGCCAGCTCCTTGGCAGCACTGATGTTTGTATCCCCAGAACATAGTGCTTTGCTCTAGCTCATAGAACTTCCTTCTCTTAAAAACAATATGACTGGGGCGGCTAGGTGGCATAGTGGATAAAGCACTGACCCTGGAATCAGGAGTACATGGGTTCAAATCCAGTCTCTGACACTTAATAATTACCTAGCTGTGTGGCCTTGGGCAAGCCACTTAACCCCCGTTTGCCTTGCAAAAAACCCCCCCTAAAAACAGGCTTGAATAGTGTTTTGAGGGCATATGTTATTTAGTTTGGCTACTTTGGGATGCTGGATGCAATCTTTGTCCAGGGGAATGTCTCCCGAGTTCTCATTTTGGGGGGGCAGAATTTTCTATAATCATGTCTGAGGAGGACTTGGCAGCATGCTCTTTCCCAGCAGGGGGATGACATGGAAGAGAATGTGTGGAATGATTGTGCACAGCAGGGAGTGGTAATTTGGTGTTTGAGGGTGCTGATTTACCCATTAGTAGAATTGAGGTGAGGGAAGTTTGGGTTGGTGATAATGCCTATCATGCAGGTCCCAGGAAATATAGGGAGTTGGAAACTTAATATTGCCCAAGAGGAGGCTTCAGCTGATGCTGGAGGTTCCACATTATCCATCTAGGGGCCCTAGATGGAACAGAAATAATTTTTCTCATTCAGGTAGCCTGGTAGTCTTGGGGGAAGGCTGAGCCTACCCAAAAGACTATTGGAACATGACTTGGGGACTTCAACTTACCCAGAAGCAGGATCATCTGAAGTGTTTTGGATGTGATTTTTCCTAGCAGGTGGCCCTGAAATGGTTTCCTGAGGCTAAGTTTGAGTTTTGGAGTCTTTGGGAGAGTTTGGAGCAAATAACTTTGCCCTGTTATAGAAAGTGAGGGAGCTTGTAGTCAAGGTTGCTGACCTGGATGCCTGTGAAGGTATGTGTTGTTGGCAGAATTTCCCCAATTGTATTTCTGAGGAGGGGTACACTGGTGACTTTATCCAGTGGGGTTTCTATGGAGAGCATGTGTTGTCTGTTTGCCTAGCAGGGCAAGGAGGGGAAGCCTTGGGAGGATGAATTTGGCCCTAAAATGGACCTGAAGTGCTGTATGGGAGATTTAATAAGGTTCTCAAGGCTGAAAAGAGTTTGGAAGGGCTAACTTTGTTTACTTTAGCCATTGAGGGATGGTTGATGCTAACTTTGTCCAGCAGAATGTTTCCAGAAGAGTTATTAGGTTGGGTATAATTTACCTGTCTGCAACTCTCAGTAGAACTTGGCAGGATGCTCTTTTCGCTGCAGGAGGCTGAGTTGTACAGGTGTGGAGAGATTGTACCCAGTAGGGGGTACTAAGTAGGTATCTGAGGGTTTTCATTTACCTATTAGGTCTTTTGAGGACAGATTAGCAGTCCTCACTTTGTCCTGAGGGAAGGTTGGCCTAGTCATAATACCCATCAAGGTAGTCAGAGGAAATATAGGGAGCTGGAGACAATATCTTGCCAAAAGGGAGGCTTCAGCTGATGTGCCCTGAGGGCTGGGCTCCACGTGCTTGCTTTGGCAGAGATCCCCAGCTGTTCCCCCAGTTTGTGCCTGGTGCTCCCTGGGGCATAGCTCAGGAGACTCCCCCGCTGCTGGGAGCCTTGGCTCCCAATGCCCTGGGGCTGCATCCAAGAGGCTGAAGTTCTTTCGCTCTGGCGGGCTGCCCCTCCGGTGGGCTGCTCCTCCAATGCCGGGGAACAGAGCCTTTCTGCTCTTTTCCAGGTTACCTTGAGTAGGAGAACTGCCTCATTGGGTCCCTCTGTGGGTTCTGTCTCTGGAAAGTTTAATTAGAGTCCTTAGTTTATGAGTTTTATGAGAGAGCGCCTAAGACAGGATCCTTTCTTGTCGCCATCTTGGCTCGGCCCCCCGAGGAATACAACCTTAATTCACTTGGATTTTCCTATTGGGCTCTCCAGACTGGGGAAACAAAGGAAATAAACATTTATATATTGAAGCACTTTAACAAATATGATTGCATTTGATCCTCACAACAACCTCAGGAGGTAGGAACCACTTTTACAGTTGAGAAAAATGAGAGAAACAGAAATAAAGTGACTTGCCCAGGGTTACACAGCTAGTAAGTGTTTGATTGGAGTGGAAGTCAGTCTCTTCCTACCTCCAGGAGTGGCAATTTGTTCAATGGGTCACCAGCTGCCTCTAAGATGCTTCAGACCAGAGCTGTGGTTATATATTTAATGGGGGGTGGGGGTGGAAAGAGATGATCCTTCAAAGACAACTGAGGATAACTAATGACCCTCGTAAGAAAAGAGCCATTACTGAACAACATCAAGAAATGCCGTTTCTTCCCATAAGAGAGAAAAAAAAAAACAATAACTCTGGAACCAGACTTAACAAGTGCTTTTAAATAAACATCAACAAAACAAATAATCCCTATGCTACTTAAACTTTCTTTTTTTTTTTTTTTTGGGCAAGGCAATGGGGTTAAATGACTTGCCCAAGGCCACAGAGCTAGGCAATTATTAAGTGACTGAGGTTGCATTTGAACTCAGGTCCTCCTGACTTCAGGGCCAGTGCTCTATCCACTGTGCCCCCTAGCTGCCCTACATAAACTTTCAAAAACAAAGAAGGCACAATACCAAGTTCCTCCAATAAAAATATTGTCCTGTTAGTCAAACTATGGAAATATGTATGTGAAGATTATTAATACTTAACAGCAGGAACACAGAAGGAAATGCAAACATACAAAACCAATACCAGTATATTTTAATAAACTTTGGTTTTATTTCCACCTTTTTTATTTCCCGAGTCTGAATAATGATTCCTCCTAGGCAGAACCAAATTCAAGTAGCCAGAGGCTACACTGTTAGGTGGAAGCTTTAACTGGCTCCAGCCCCCCCTACCTCCTCCTGGCCCTCAGAAAGCTCCCCCAACTTTGACTCTTCCTTCTGAGGAAACACCCTTCCACCTGAGATGGAGTAAGTCGGACCACTTCTAGGGTATGGGCTGTGCCAGCTCCTCAGTCAGTATGGGACGGGCTAGACCTGGAAAACCTGGAGGGTCACACAATGATGGAACAGAAAACCCCTCTGGGTTGGGACTCAGAGACATGGTAGGGGACCGGCTTCCCACAAGGCCGTGGCTTAAACAAAGCCTTCCCAAGCCCAGAGCCCTGTGCCCTGGGTGCCAGGTAACTGATACCATATACTACAATACACTTTCCCAATTTACCATTTGTTTTCAGAAAGTGCAACTGTGTGCTTTAATTTTAAGAACACAACACCAGCATCCAAAATGGCTGTTAACCAGAGTATTGTCCTCATTTAATGGTGCAAACATTGACAAGACTAAAGTTATGGCATGTAAATATAACAGGTTATTACAACACACTATGAAATAGCACGAATAAGGGGTGGCTAGGTGGCACAGTGGATAAAGCACTAGCACTGGAGTCAGGAGTACCTGGGTTCAAAACCTGTCTCAGACATTTAATAATCACCTAGCTGTGTGGACTTGGGCAAGCCACTTAACTCCATTGCCTTGCAAAAAAATCTTAAAAAAAAAAGAATAGCACGAATATAGAATTACTGCAGTAGGTAAGTTTGTACACTCAGCCTCTTTGGGGAATCAAGTCAATACCTGAATCTCCAATTCATAAGATATGGTAACTTTATGCTTCTTACCAAAATGTTCAACTAAAAATGAATTGGAGCTATGCCGATATGTCATTTTTTCCCTTTCTTTTCCTCTATTTGACATTTTGAAGGTAAAAACTGGGAATTAGTAATTTTTTGGTTGTATTCTGTTACTTTTCTGAAGCCCTCATCTTTTTTTTTTTCGTTGTTTCTCTAGAGTTCTCTAAATAAACTATCTTATTATTTACTCAGAGAGATAATTTTATCTATTCTTTGCATTTTTGTCCTCTTGCAATAACTGTTATTTCCAGTACTTTTTGAATAACAAAGATGATAGACATCAGTTTCTTTACTGATTTTATTGCAAAAACTCCATATTTTACCATTACAGATAATACCAGCTCTTCATTTTAGATACTGTAAAGGAGTTTTTCATCATATTAAACAAAAATCCTTTCATTCCTGTGATTTTCAGTTTTTGGACATTGATGGTTATATATTTGATATATGACTTTTTTTATTAAAAGTTAATATATGATAGGAAATTATTTGTTTTGTAGCTATTTATCAGAATTCACTTGCAAAGCATTTAGTCCCAGAGCTGTTTTTTTTTTCTTCCTTTATTACAATTAATGTTGTTTCAGTTTTTCCTTACCAGTTTCCTGTTAATGTGAATACATAATGGTTTCATAGTGCTTCTTCCATTTCATTTAAGTGTTGAGTCTTTTGAGCATACACATAAATATAATAACTTCTGACAGTTTTCTTTTTAGACTTCTATTGGTTTTATCTCCCTTTTCTCATTTCTTATTTTAATAATTTGGGATTTTTCTCTCTCTTTTTTAAAAATTAAATTAGCTAATGGTTTTTCAATCAAATTGCTCTCAAAACAGCTCTATTGATTAGTTCAATTTCAAATTTATTTCACATTCCTTTTTTTAAATTCCCATTTTTGTGCCTGTGGGAATTATTAATTTCCAAAATTTAGAATTATTTAAACTTCATATTCATATAATTTATCATGTGTTTCCTTTGTGTCACCCTAAGGGTTTAGGGATATAAATTTACCTCTGAAGATTGCTTTAGCTGTATTCAATAAAGGTTAACAATAACAATAACAATAGACAGCATTTATCTATTTAGTAGTTGGCCCACTCATTTAGGAGATGATTTGTTAGTCTGTTTAGCTTTACAGCTTCTGCTTCTATGTCCTTTATTGATCACTATTTGTATCTTATTGTGACCTATAAAAGAAATATTTAAGTTTTTTTAATTGTTTATTTGTTTTCACATTACTACAATAATCTTGATGTGAAAGTAAACATAAATCCCTCTCCCCCCCAAAAAAAAAGAGAAACCTCAAGAGAAATAAAGTGAGAAAAAAAAGTGTACTTCAGTCTGTGTTCAGATACCATTGGCTCTATCTCTGGGATGGGTTTTATTCTTTATCATAAGTCCATCAGAGAAGTTGCTTCAATATTTTTTCCCACAATTGCTATGGTTAACTGTATTTCCCTCCATTCTATTCCTCCCCACTCTCATTTATTCTATTCTCTCTCCTTTCACTCTGTATCTCCTCAGAAGTGTGTTGTATCTGATTACCCTCTCCCATGATCTTCCCTCTCTTCTATCACCTACTACCCCCTCCCTTTCCCATGGATCTACCAAGTTATCTTGGGCAAGAAAATTGTTTCACTAGGTCTTTCTATGGGATCTGCCCCCTCTAGTATTTGGTTAGAGTCATATTTTTATGACATTTGGAGTTTTGGGGGAAAGGTTTCTGGGAATTCCTGCCTTCATGCCATCATCTTGGACAATATTTAAGCTTTTTTGCATTTATTTATAAATTGTTTATGGCATAGAGTTATCAATTTTTGGTAAAAGCCCTGCTTGTGTCAAAAAATAAGTATAATCTCTAAAATATCTTTTAATTGAATTCTGGTTTCTTCTCTTATGATGCTATGGAGTCTACTGACCTGTACCTTGACATCTGTTTTCATTGCTTCTAAGAAATTTTCTTCTATGATTTTCTGTTATGTAGTTTTCATATTCTTTCTTTGTTAATGAATTTCTTCATCACAGATAATTCTCAGGATGTCTCACTGAGGTCTGTCTTCTAGCTGTTATCATCATTACAAAAATCCAAATCTTCTTTCAGTCTTAGATTTAAATTTTTTAAAAAATTGTTACTTGTTCTTTTACTACTGAAATTTTCTTTTGTATATGCCATTTTACTCTTCAGAGTATCCATAGATTTTTTAGGCCGTTTCCATCGACTATTCCAAACTGTTTAGTCTCATTTTCATCCCTTTTCCCCCTTTCATTCATTTTACCTGCATAATTTTAAATACCAGATCTTCCATCATTTCTGTTATTTAACTTTGCCAGCCATTCAAGATTCTTTCAGACAATCCATTTGCTTCTGGATCTCTTGTAATCTTTTCTTTTCAAGTTCTCTTTTTAGTAATCTATTCTATAATTTTATTTTTTATCTTTTTATTTTTATTCCTTATTCATTTCTTCATTTTCTCTTTTCATTATTCTTTCAGGTATTGTTGTTTTTGATGATAACATTTCTCTCTCCTCTTTGTATTTGTTATTGTGTCTGCACCTCATTTGGGGCACTCTAAGATGATGAAGGGGAGCTAGATTTAATCATGCCCTGCTAAGTTTGGAGGGTACCTTTTAATTCTGATTGTAAGACAAATTTGTAAATCTAGAAAGACACTTGACTCTTAATGAAACTGTTTAGTATTTACTATTTTAAAGGGTTTTAATTATAAATCTTTATAATTTATAAAATTTATAAAAATGGAAGGAAGGAGAAATGATATTGGAAGGTAGTATGTAAGGACCAATGTACAAGATATCGAAAGGAGAAGGAGGAGATGCAAAGCTGCAGAGGAAAAAATAGATCTTGTTGATTCCAGGAAAGATGACCAAGAGAACATCAACAACTATATGCTGTTCCATATGCCAACTCGTTCTTCTGTACAAAATCTTCGTGAGAGCTAACTGCACATGAATCGAGGGGTTTCCAGACATGGAGGTTAGTAGAGAACAATCACACATTTGCAAATGATATTGAGTGATACCCTCTCACAAGAGAAATAAGGATGTAACAAATAAAAGATCCTATTCTGCTCTATGCCTGTTGATGATGAAATATTATGAAACTCAATAGAATAACAACCCTGGGAGGTAGGTGCTCTTAATATTCCCATTTTACAGATGAGGAAACTGAGACAGATGTGAAGTGATTTGCCTATGGTCACACAGCTGGTATCTGAGGCAAGATTTGAACAGCAGTCTTTCTATTTCTAGTCCAGCACTCAATCCACTGTACCACCTAGCTGAAGAATCTAAAGAAGAATTTGAGAGAAAAGTGGTTGACAAAGAAGAATAAGAAAATGGACTGGTCACATGGTAAGAGTAAGGGATGACAGATGGATAGCCAGAGTATCCCCCCACCTCCCCAGAATATTTACATTGTCAGGAGAAATGGAGGAAGGCCTCCAGCCCAGTTGGTTGGACTAAGTTCAAGTGAAGAGCTTTGGGGGAGGACAAGAATCTCATAGAAGATACAGCTCTGAATGGGTTGCAGCATTCATTACTAGAGGGAATTGCCAAATGGAGATCACAGGGGAAAATCATATACCAAATGCCTCTGAAAACGAACCAGTTGCTGCATATAAGCTACAGACTGTATAAGAACAAAAGGAAGGAATAAAGAAATTTTCATTGGTTCTAAAAAAGAAAGGTAAGAAAAAGCATCAGTAGCAGGCTCAGCAACTACAGTCTTACTCTCTATTAAGACTCATCTTCTCACTGTATTATCGATTACTAATGCAGCTTTTCCTTTGTGCCGTATACTTTAACAACATTCAGAGTTAGGCATATTAGTATTAGCCATTCATTCTCTTCATTTTCGAGCCTGGTAATAAAATTTGAATCATGAAGCCAACTGGTAAATACCAGTAATTTTAAGTAATTTAACACTTGGAAATTGAACACAAAACCCTCATTGTTATTTTACATCAATATAGGAAAGGGAGAATACAATTCTAGAAAATAAAAGGTTAGTTTTAACTATAAACTTTATAGCTTTGACCTTGAAGTAGTTTTATATGTGGAAAATTTTGCATTGAATTGCCAAAAATGTCTCTGCATTATTGGTGACCATTTGAATTATTAATCCACAATACAAATAAACTTCCATTAGTACTATAACAAAACGTCATCAGTTTCTTTTTTTTTTAAGTTCTTTGCAAGGCAAATTAGGGTTAAGTGGCTTGCCCAAGGCCACACAGCTAGGTAACTATCAAGTGTCTGAGACCAGATTTGAACCCAGGTACTCCTGAATCTAGGGCCGGTACTTTATCCACTGCACCACCTAGCCACCCCCCATCATCAGTTTCAAACAACAAAATGGCCAGTATGAATTTATGAATACTCTTAGCAGTAACAGTATTTTAAAGAAATGCAGTCTCATTTTAAGAACACAGGGATATATGTTCCATCAACCCAGAGATAACACACCAAACCAAAGGAAAGTAAAATGAACTAATTAAAGGTCTAGCCAAAACTACTTCATTTTCTACATAGATAAGAACCAATTCAAAATAGTACATGAACTGTTTTCATGTCCTCATTAATAATGATAATTAGTACAAGGACTGTTTTCATGGACATGCACATAGGAGTAGCTAAAGGGATTTGAGAAAATTCTTTAAGATCATAGATTTTGAACTAGAAGGAAATTAAAAGACTGACCCCTTCATTTTATACTGGGAGAAGCTGAGACAAAGGGAGGTTAAGTAACTTTGTTTTCTAAGAAGGTTAAACATTCTTACAAACCATATTTTTAAAGTAACTGGGCTTTCCCTGACCCCCCGCCAAAGGTGAATTTTATTCTAACTTGTTTCCAAAGATCAGAAATCCAAATGAATGGAGTCTAAATTAAGGGAGCATCAAACTATAATACATCAAATATAAGCCTTTAAAATAAAGTCTGTACCCTCTGCAACAATGAAAGGGATTATACTAATGTGAGGTACCACTATATGGTTAAAAAACTAAATGTTTTGTTTTTCTTTAACCTAGAACAACATGGGGGGGTGTTTGAAAATACTATTTTAAAGTCATAGTGTCATAGGATGATAGAAGGGACCTTTAAAGATCATAGAGAAATATTATTTGATTATGGGTACATATTCAGTAACATACCAATCTAATTACCAAGGGATTATTTTATAGAATTAGAAAAAATAATGAAATTCATACAAAGGAACAAAAGGTCAAGAATCTCCAGGAAAATAATAAAAAAGTGAGAAAGGAGGGGACTGGTGGCACCAAATCTCAAACTAGGCTACAAAGCAATAATCATTCCGAATTTGGTAATGGTTAAAAATTAGTGAGATCAGTCAGTGGAAAAGATTCAGTATACAAAAAAATAGAATGAAATGAACCTGATAGTCAAATGCCATTCAACCCAAAGAACCCAAATCATGGGAAAAGGATTCATTCTTCAAAAAAAATTGATTGGAAAACTAGAAAGCAGTCTGGCAGACATTAAGCAGTAAGCACCTTTGACTTATGCCACAAAAAAATCACTAAATGAACATTATCTTTTAACTCAGCTATACTATTATCCAAAGATATTGAAGAAATAAGAAAAGGATTCATACGTACAAAATGTATAGCAGTTCTAGGGATGGTTTCAGATAAACCTGAGAAGACCTGTATGAATAGATGAAAAGTGAAGTCAGTAGAACCAGTAAAACAATTTATAAAATGACATTTAATTTTTTTTTTAAAAAACACTCTTGAAAGACTTTTTAAAAAGTTCCCAAAGTCAGGTTAAGAATTCCTATGAGGTGATATTGAAGGTCCCTTCTCACTCTAAAGTTGTACAAGTCTAAGCATTAATACTCTTGTGTGCTGTTCTGCACTGTACAATACAGCTAAACTAATGTATTTATTGTCCCTTATGTACTGTCTTCTATATGTACTATCTTCTATCATCTCCATATTTTTATACACACAGTCTCTAATGCCTGGAATGCACTTCCTCCACATCACAGCCTCCTACAAAACTCAAGTTTAAGCTTCCAACAATCATAAGTTTCTGGCTTCTGGTCTAATCATTCTGTGATTGTTGTCATTTAGTATTCACTTTTCAGCAAGTGAACAAACCCCTGTTCCAGACATGATTTATGCAATATCTTAGATAGTTCCTTTACATGACCGTTAGAAGGGAGAAATCCTAGATTCGAGAAAAAACTGGACTTCTTTTGGAGATTTAAGGTGCAAGTGAAATGAAGCACTGGAGAGACTAAAGGACAACACATACAACTTCAGAGTTAAACGTCAAGGGGCAGGTAAAAGACCAGCATTGGTTCAAGGCCTCAACCCACGATTTGCCTCTCCATTCGTTATGTTAGAAGGATACAAATGACTCATTAGACTCATCTATTTTGCATTTAACTTAGATTCCATTACCATAGATGACAACATTTAGAGGTAGTCAAATGTTTCTGTACTAATTAAATGCCCTGAAAATCTTGGAGAATAAATTTGACATTATTGATGGACCAGCAAAATGTCAATATCCCTCTTACACTGTCTTAGATAATTATTTGTTCATTATGAATCATACGTGTTGGGTTTGGTGTGAAATTATGAAAGATGGAAATATATTTCCCCAAAACTGTATTGTTTAATTTTTAGGTTAATTTTCCTCTGAAACTCTGAGAGGTTAGAGCCCTATTCTGCCTTGAATGTGTACACATAATACCAATTAGCAATTAAAATGAGTTACAAATGTGTCAAAAAGAGATCATAATAGCTGAAATCCAGGTCAGGTTCCTTGAAATGGATATACATCTTTGTCTTCTAAATGTTAATTGGATGTTCTGCTTTATCTTCCAAAGTTTTCAGCTGAAATTTTCTTGAAGTTGACACTTGTAGGTCAAAAGAAAATGGCTTGAAAGCTTCCCTACCACCACCACCACCTTCACACTTGCTGGCCTACTCCAAAGAGTTTCCATTGTCTTATTCACAATTCTGAAATGGACAAGACAGAATGGAAAATCGTTAGGGATTCTGGCCTATGTTTCTATGGTGTCATAAAAAGTAAAAGTAAAACACCTTGGTGACTTCCTAAACCACTGAATAAAAATAAGCCACTTTGAATCCCATTAAACATGAACTTTTCTATTTCTCATACAAAACACTAATGGTAATCTGTTAAAACCTAATCCTGGGGTAGATGGTCATTTCATTTCCAATCTATGAAGAATTTATCTAGTTGTTTCTTAGGGGTTAGCATCCCAAACTCATAGAAACAGCAAGGAGATTGTAGTCAAAAGATTTTGAAAAGAGAATGTTATTCATTATGTGGGGGAACAGAAGAGCATGTTTCCCTTAGCATTTGGCTCTGCTATTCAGAGGTAGAGGGTGTGCCGTATTAAACACTGTTGTTGATTATAAACTATATACTTCAAGGGGTGAAGCTCTTCTAACACGTATGGGAAAAGCGGCAATGGAAATTATTCATTCAGACAATAAACATCTTTTAAGTGTCTGCTATGTCCAGGGCCCCCGTGCTTGTCACTAAAATATATCCCCCCCCTCCCCCCGAGAGACAAAGGCAAATCTGTGGTTTCATCAGTTTGAGGAGGTTTCCAGGGTGGACATGCCCTCCTCAGATACAGCACAGCTGTCTATCTGTAACTGACAGGGGCACTTAGAGGTAATTCACTTGTGCAGGATTATACAGGTAGAACGAATGTACCTAAAGCAAGGCTTGAACCCAGTTCTTCCTTCCAAAGCCATTCCATAGTGCCCCTCTAAGCATTAGAGTCTCAAAGGCAAAAAGCAAAATAGTTCTTGCCTTCAAAGAGCTTATGTTCTACTGAATAAACTGAAGGTATGTATTGAAAATAGTGAATAATCACATCTAGGTCTTTGGAATCAATGTAGGTAACTTTTAAAGCACTGCACTGCCTACCTTCCCAGACTTATTCCCACCCATGCACTCCAGGGCCCAAAGCCAACAGACCCACTTGCAATCCATCACATGTAACATTCCATCTCTCACATCCCCTTGAAATCCCTCACATGTAACCTTCCATCTCTCACTTCCACTTGCAATCCCTCACATGTAACATTCCATCTCTCACCTTACCTTGTAATCCCTCACATGTAACATTCCATCTCTCACATCCCCTTGAAATCCCTCACATGTAACCTTCCATCTCTCACTTCCACTTGCAATCCCTCACATGTAACAGTCTATCTCTCACCTCCATATATCTCATCTTTCTCTGAAATGCTGCCTTCCTAACTATTGCCTTCTGGGATCTCTAGCTTCCTTCAAAGTTTATTTTAAACCCCTGCTCCTATATGAGACCTCTCCTGATCTCCTTTCAACTCCCAGATATTTGATCTCTCAAATTGTTCTCTTTTTACCCTGTTTTCCCATGAATGTATTTTCTATTTACTTAGATGTGTATATGTTTCCCCAGGTAGAATATAAGCTATCTGAGGGCAAGGTCTGTTGCATTTGGTTGTTTGTATATCCAGCATCTAGCATAATACCTCACTTAATAAATGCCTCGTTGATTGATTGATCGATCCCTCTCCTTTTCAAGGCCGAGGCATTAGTATTTTGGTAAATTTAACAAACTCTTGTTAGGGGCTTCCCTAAATTGCCTACCTGGAAGCAAAAGAAATAAAGTACCCGGATCCTCAGACTTCCAAGTGCTTTTAGTCAACATCTGTACCCAAAATAAGCACTGACATTTTGCAAGTAGAAAATTCTTAAAGATGACTAATTACTTTGGTATTTAGATGAAAGATAACAATTGAAGATGAGTACTAGCAGCTTTTTAAATTCCCAGATTTTAATTGTGGATTGCTCCCCTCACCCCCAATCCCTTGTATTTTGAGATGCACAGTCTTTCTACCCTGAATTATCCTTGTTACACTAATGTATAATTTTTCAAAAAAAAATTCCTGAGATTTGGCTGAAACATTAACATTTAAAATAGATTAGGGGGTCTGGATAACTTATGCAAATACTGGTGATATAGCTCCATAATATTCTTGGCCACTTTTTCAATAGGCTCTCTGATCCAAAAGCATTTTTCTTATGCTCCCTAAAAGATAAATGTCCAAATAAAAACAATATCGGACAAAATGATTATTGTCCATGGCAGTGACGAACAGCTGACAAAAACATTCATTGCACAGCCTAGAGTTTGGCAATACAAATGACCTCTTTAAGCAAAGTATTTTGCTTTTCCTGGTGACCAAAATAAAAGATAAGCTATTTTAATCACCCTTATCTTGTAGTAACCTAAACTCAGCAGGCACTTCTATGGACCAGTAGTTGTAACAAAGACATAGACTCATAAGCTATTAAGTAATTATCCTGCATAAGAGAAGGATAAATTGAAACCTGATGGATCAGTTTATTCCTCTGTTCTTGCTGTATGGATTTTAGCAATAGTGACGCTATGGAATTTTTAGGGTTTGGAAGGATCTCAGAAACCATCTGGTCTAACTCCTTCATTTTACAGTTGGGGAAATAGAATCATCTTTGTAGGTATTCATCTTCCTAAGTAGATTAAACATGAACAGTAATAATTTCATACTGTTAAATTTATGATGAGTAGGTTCAATGCAGGAAGTATTTTCATGGCTATATCAGTGATATTTGAATAAATATTTGAAACATCAGCCTACTGGGTCTAAGCAAAGTATAAGAGTATTCATTTACTTTGAAGCAGTATCAGCAGGTGATATTGATATGACTGCAGCCAAAAATGAACTAATTTTACCCTAAGCCACAAGTTTGCAAAAACGATACCATTCACCAAATTATTGATAGCTGGGTTCACTTAGCGACAGAAAAAGTTCAGTAAGATGATGAGCTCCTGAGTGGATTCCTAAGTAATTCTCCAGGGAAACCTGATAAGTTCTGCTATGCTCTTGTTCTTGAAGTGACTAGCAGAATTGTTTGGTTCGTGAAAAGTGAAATTGTTCCTTTGGTCACCTCCACTCTCACCCCTATCCAGGCTGTTTGGAAAGGGGGTAGCAGGTATCATGGGAGACTCTCTCATAGCCCAATCCCCTGGAGAAGCTAAGGAGAGATCTGTGCCTGTTTGGAGTTTGCCTACCAAATGTCAACAAGAAAAAAGAAAGGAACCAAAGCCACATCGGTGTAACACGTGAATGAGGCTCAATGAGAAGGAAAAAAAAAGCCAGTGAAGCCAAAAGAGAAAGGGGGAAAAAACTTCCTTTCACCTCATTGCTTTTCAATAGCCTTTGAGCTTCTTGTCCAACTCTTCCTTGGAGGTCAATTTATTTACTTTCTAGTCCTCCCCTCTTCCCCCTCCCCATTTCTAGTTTTTTCTTCACTTTGTATAAATCCCAAAGACCAGCTACCTCCACTGATTGTGATACTTGCATGACTTCTGAATATTAATCGTTAAGCTCTCTTCACAAATGGTGACTTTTTTAATCAAAAGTCCTTAATGCAGATCCTCAGGAGTTGCTCTGCTGGATGTATCTCTTTAGAATGGAGCAAGCTGCATCAAAATATTTCTGAATGTTCCTGCATACTCAGCATTAAAACATCCACCCCAGCACATACCTTCCCATATATTTCTACTAGGCAAACATAAATACATAAATAAACAGAACTTAGTACAGAGGCTCAACTGCATTAGACCATTCCAATAAAGAGCAATGTCAAACCTAATAAATTTGGTTTCCTTCTGGATGTATAAGGTCGTAACTTCAGACCAAAATATAACTTCCAGTTGCAGTGAGATTAATAGGATGGAATGTATCAGAATAAATGAAATACTTCTGCCCTACACCCCTCTCCTGTTTTTCTTCCAAACCTATTCTGAATACATATCAGTAGCACTTGAAAGCATGCCTCAGCCCATCTGATGGTACTCAGGCTTAGCATAAAGAGTTAAAGCCAGTGATGTCCAGAGATGGTCATAAGAGATGAGAGTTCTGGACTTTATCATTATGAAAATTTAGGCAAAGAGATGCCACCTGTTTTCTCTTTGTCTTTGATTTCCTCATCTGTAAAATTGAAATAATTCTATTTACTTTTCATCTCCTAAAATTGTTTTAGGAACATATTTCAATAATATGTGAAAGAATATTTCACCTTTTAAAACAATGCAAATTTAAATTGCTAATCATTAGGGTAAGCGAGGTGTCCATGGACTTTTTTATTATTTCAGTAACTGTATTTCAATATAATTACTTTCCTTTATAATACCATATATTTTATTTTACACATTTAAAACATTATTCTAAGGGGCAGCTAGGTGATGCAGTGGACAGAGCACCAGCCCTGGAGTCAGGAGTACCTGAGTTCAAATCCAGCCTCAGACACTTCATAATTACCTAGCTGTGAGGCCTTGGGCAAGCCACTTAACCCCATTGTCTTGCAAAAAAAACCTAAAAAATATTCTGATACAGAATTCATAGGCTTCACCAGACTGCCAGAAAGGTAGGTGCAGCAAATTCCTGAGTGCGACCTGAACCAAATTAAAAATAAATTGGGAAATATTTAGCAAAATAAGTGAAAATACAGTAGAATATGGGTAATGTTAATATGTGTTTTTCTAAGTCAACATATCACCCACAAAGATCCTTATATATGATTTAGTGGTGACTGTTTCTATTTGAGTCCCTGGTCTAAATTATTGATGATAATTTTCTTTTTTTAACCTCAAAGCTTGGCATCATGCCAAACAGTAATATAATGCAGTAGGTAGAGTGTTGACTCAAGAGACAGAAAAAAAAATGTAGAAAAAACAGGGTAATATGGAGATCATTTACATCTTACCTATGTCATTAATTATATGACTCTTGTCATTTTCTTTCTTTAAACCTCAGTTTCCACATTTGTAAAAGGGAACAATAATATTTGTACTTCCTACCTCATGGTTATTGTGATAAACATTTTATAAATGTAAACTGTTTATTATTGAAACTTGAGAGGCAATATAGTGTTCACAGGAAAGGCTTTGGAGTCAGGAAAAACTGGGGTCAAATCCTGTGTATGGCCCTTGGCAGCTATGTAACTATGAAAAAGACACTTAAATTTTCAGTGCCCTGTATACTTTAAGATTGTAAATTTTCTTTATCCATAGCTATCTCACACACACACACACACACACACACACACACACACACACACACACAAATGAGTTGTTTTTCAGTCGTATTAGACGATACTGGAGTGCTTTGCTATTTCCTTCTCCAGCTCATTTTACAAATAAGGAAATTGAAGCAAAGAGGATGAAGTGACTTGCACTGAGCCACACAGCCAGTCAGTGTCTGAGGCTGCATTTGAACTCACGAAAAGAAGTCTTCCGGTCTCCAGCTCCAGCACTGTACCACTTAGCTGATCTATAGCTATAGATAATGTACGTATCTATCAATGGGAAATTTCATTCACTAATGATAATATTACTTCTTGACCTCTCTCTCCCCCAAATGAAATTATGCAAGAGTCAATAACTGTTTTAATTCTGACTCTAAGTATAGTCAGAAGTTTTATAATCTCCAAACTTCAGAACCGAAAGAACACTTGGTTTGGAGGTAGAGGTACTGATTTCAAATCCAGACTTGACCTACGTGATCCCAGGCAAGTCCTTTCATTCCTCTTAGCATTAGTTTCCTCATCTAAAGAATTAAGGAGTAGGAGTAGATGGTCCTTAATGTTTCTTCAATTCTAAAACTGTCATCAGAACATCCTCTGGCCTGTTAGCCCTTATTATAATAGCCATTCCATTATTTACCAATCTGAAATTGGTTACATTTAATAATTTCAGAATTTTACAAAGTTGAAGATTACTTCTAAAGTGTCATCTAGGGGACCACAATTTCACCTTTGATCACATAACTCTTATTTATCTTCTTAACCATAAAAAGTGTTTTAAATATAAGGCTTTGGGGAGGCAGGAATGGCCAAAATCCAAGACATAAACCAAAGCTTATATAAATAGGTCACTGGACAGCATTGCTGCATTTAATTCATTCTTATTTTCATTTGCTTCCTTATGTATAGTTTCCTATACCAAAGTCCTTCTGTGATACCTCACTAGGCATGGTCTGGAGGTGGGACACATCCTCTGTCAAGTTCTACCCAGCTGTAAAGACTTTAGGCATTGCCTGGGGATGAATTGTATGTAAATTCAACTGGTCATCAGCAGTTGGCTTCCAACAGAATACATTTTCTGGCCATAGAATTTTGGAAGATGATTCAACTGACTGATTAAGTTGAAATGCTCAAGTAGTAAGTGGTGCAATGTATAGAGTGCCAGCATCAGAAAAACTCATCTTACTGAATTCAAATCTAGCCTCAGATATACCCTAGCTTTGTCTCACCCTGAGCAAGTCACTTAGCCCTGTTTGCCTCAGTTTTCTCATCTGGAAAATGAGCTGGAGAAGGAAACAGCAAACTACTCCAGTATCTTTGCTTAGAAAACCCTGAATGTGGTCACAGAGAGTCTGTCAGGATTGAAATGACTCAACAACAACAATATCAATATTAAAGTATTATAGTTATTGTATTAAAAGGGGGGGGGAAGAGCTGATCAAGGGTCCCCTCCCCCTCTTCATCTATTTGATGAAAACTCCAATATGAATGGGGCAGATAAACCGAGTCAATGAGGTGGTATGGTTTTGCCCCTCTTCCAATTTTGAATGGTTGCATTCCCAGCTGGAAGAGAAAGTAGAAAGAAATATTTATACTTGATTGCCCCTTTAGGAGGTATGAATCATTTTTCCGTGAATGTGATGGAATTATAAGGCAGCTAGCCATTGGCTGACTGAAGGAGCAGGCACAACATTGGTTGCCCTTAAAAAAAATGTCAGCCATGTCTGTAAACAAAGCAAATTCTTTAAAATTGAGGTTCTTAAGCTGATGTCCATGAATAGATACCAGGGGGTCTTGTTAATGGGAGAGGGGAAAGTTATGTCTTTTTTTTCCACTATTAATTATTGGTTTCCTTTGCAATCTGTATTTCTTGATGATTCTGTGATGGATATTGTTCTGTAAGAAATTATGAGCAGACAGACTTCAGGAAAGACTTGCATGAACTGATGCAGAATGAAGTGAGCAGAACCAGGACAATATTGTACACATTGACAGCAACATTGCGAGATGATCTACTATGACGGACTTAGCTCCTCTTAGCAGTTAAATGATCAAGCACAATTCTAAAAGACTTATGATGGAAAATGCCATCCACATGCAGAGAAAGAACTATGGAGACTGAATGTAAATCAAAGCATACTATTTTCACTTTTTAAAAATTGTTTTATATTTTTATCTCTCCTGTTTTTACTATATATGTATATATGTATGTATAACTATAGATAGTTATTTTGTTGTTTTTTCCAATTAGATGCAAAGATAGTTTTTGACATTCATTTTTTCTAAGCTTTTGAGTTCCCCATTTTTCTCCCTCCCTCCCTTTCCTTGCCCCTGTCCATGACAGTGAGTAGTCTGAAATAGATTATACATGTACCAGCATGTTTAACATATTTCTATAACGATCATATCAGTCAAGAATCCGAATTAAAGGGGGGAAAGCCACAAGAAAGTAAAAAAAAAAAACATAAAACAAGTTTCCATAAAAGATTTGCTTTGAAACAGCTTTGAACCTTGGTACTCATGCTTCCTAGAAGTCACCCAAAATACTCTCATAATATTCTTATAGAAATGGTAGCTATACAATACTATCCCTTACATTGTAGTTATAGAAATTGAAACTATTTAGTTTCACCTGTAAATTTGAAAAGATTCTGGAGTCATATTTATTTGGACACTGGGATCTTATATAGAATTTCTTCTCAAAATGCAAAATGTATTTCTACTGTTTGGGGAGGTAGGTAGGGAGGGGGAGGGCAGAATGAAAAACCTGATAAATGGCATTTATTTTATTTAAGTCAGGTTTTTACCTCTGCTTAACACTCTTGATAGCTTGTGGACAGATGCCGTATTATTGGACTAAAACTATTTTTCTCTACATGACTCCTCATGTTCAGCATTCTTCCTAAAGAGGAATGTTAGACCAGGGAAAATGTTTAATTTTGATTCATTGGAGTAAGAGTTTCATAAATAAATTTGAAATTTTTCTGTCTAGTTTGTCCAGAAATGTGATTTTTGTCAGTGTAGGAAATTTTCTTGGGACCTTCCATTCAGAGATACAGTTCTGAATCTGTCAGTAACTAACAGTCTTGGAGAGTTGCCTGGGGTCCTGGGGAAGAGCTTGCCCAGAATCACATAACAGATATGTATCTGAGACAGGACCTGATGCCAGGGCTTCCTCACTCACTGAGCCATGTTATCTCTCAGACACAAGCTACTGACAAAATAACTGAAACATTTCACTTAATTTACTTTTTATTCAAAGACTGCTAAGTACTTCACACTTCCGATAGAATGCTATTGAAATGAACGCCACACAAATAAAACCACAGCTATGATTTTGTTAAAAAAAAAAAAAAATTGAGCACTGTCAAACAAGAGTGCCTTACAGTTAGATTGCAGTTAGTTACCTGTTGGTAAGAGGGCTTTTATTTTTCTCCATTTTACAGATGAAGAAACTGAGGCTCAGAGTCATTAGGTGACTTGTCCAGGTTTACACAGCTAGTGTCTGAATCGGGATTCAAACCCAGATCTTCCTGATTCCAAGTCCAACCTTCTAGCCATAATTTCAAGTTGCCTCTAAAGCATACTTCTAGCTAAGCATATTTGATAATTGGCTCCAAACATAGGAACTTTTTGAAAAATGAGTAGAAAGCAACTTTCCAATAAATTAATACATTTAAATATTTTACACACTTGAGGCAATCTTCTCCTGTAATTATCTATGCAACAATCCGCACAATCACTTTTGTGTTGCTCATCATTTTTTAATGTATTCATGGGCCCCTTGGAGATTGCTACCCACCTACTTGAGAATTTATACTGACAAAAAGGAAATAACAACGATTTTATTTTCTTTTGCTACCAGTAATGTTCCACGGGGAAAGCAGGCTGCTAAACATTTTCTGTGGGCTGGTAAATCTTTAATACTTGTTTACAAGAGTACGTTAAATTTATATATGTCATGCTTTACATGTCTAGACCAGTTCAAAGGAAAATAGCATTTTTCATTTACAGGAATCTCTGGGTAAATCCTATTCTTTTTCCAAAGGGATAAGTCAATTTTATCTGTGATCATACTGGAAAACAGTAGGAAAAGAATCAGGAAGTGTCTTTTCTGAGTTTGTCACCCCTTCTCACTTCCTAGTTCCCTGTGAAGAAATCCTCATTCCTTTAGAGAGGAGCATTTCCCCCCCATAAAAGACTGAATAGAAACCTAATCTGTATAAAAGTTGTCCTCTCTGGTTCCCTGGGGCTACTCACATGCCTCCCTTCTGCAAAATGTCCTCTTTTGCAGCACAGTGCCCTCAAGATTGTTTGTAGCTCCTGTTAACACCCTTTAAACAGTCACATAGAAAGACACCAACAGAACTGAACTAAAGATAGACAGATAGCAATATGAGCACGTAACCTGTTAGCGATAACACAGGGTCTGGCTTGCAGAGCCAAATCCCAGACCCAGTCCACAGCTTTGCTCTCTAGAAAACAATGTGTGATGACAGGCTATGTATTTTATATTAAGGAACCAGGCGGTTTATTTAGAAATGCACTTGCTTCCCAGCAGTTATTCTGGGCAAGGTAAGGAAGACAGGGTTTGGTGTGGCAATTAAGAAGCTCCTGCATCTATTTATATATTTTTTCCTCTTTTTCTTCCTAGCAGCTTCGCTTGAGCCAAATGTTGCCTTTCCCACTTAGCCTGCCCAGTCCAACTGCTACAATCAGAGGCATTGCAAAGTAAGCATTCTGGATACATAGGAGTCATAAAGGCTAGTTTGTTTTTAAATCCTGTCATGGTAAATTAGACACAGCCCAATCGTAGATTGTAGTGGACTGGTCTTAAGAGGTAGAGAGATATGGGTTCAAGACTTGCTCTTGACATATGGCGTCTCCCAAGCTGTAGGGGCTGGTGCAAGTCTTGGCTTCTCAAAGCCCTGTCTAGAAATTCGAGATATATGAAAGGTTGGGGTTTCTCCCATCCTGCTGAAATCGCGAATCTGAGCCAAGATCATAATAATAATAATGAGGAAAGCAACGAGAGTAATGATAAACCCAACTTCCTAACTATAAATACCATATATACATGAATGTAAGAACAGCTTTATTTTCAAATTGCTCCTTTGAATGGCAGGCATGTTCCAAGTAAGTTCTGATCCAGAATCCACTGCATTGAACAGTGCATCCCCAAAGGTCTCATTTCCGACTACCATGTTTTGGACTAGTAATGGAGTGAGCTTATCTGCTCATGTAGATTCCTTCATATACTTAAAAGATGACTTTCACAAAATGTATAGGAAAAACAGCTCAGTGTGGGCCACCTAGAAAACAACTCTCAATGATTTTGGCATGAAGAAAGCCCAAGAAGCAGAGGGGCTGGAGAAGGGTGAGTAAGAAGGCATTGTTGTGGAGAGGATGTAGTTGAAATGCACAGAAAGGAACCTTGGAAACTTTACAGCCCTAAAAGCTTTCATTGCAAATTCATTACCATAAGAGCCAAGTTTTTGCAATTTGCTAAGTTAATGGCATGCAAATAGTCACCCCTATCTCAACCCTCCCAGAATGCACCTTGTTGTTTTGCAGGCTTGGGTTTCTTGGGATCTTCCTGTGAAGTGTAGAAGGGGAGGGAGGAGGTGGCAAATGTTTGATTCGAGGCAGCTCTTCTCCAGGATTAGACTGCAGGGAGACAACTTGGGGATGCTAAATAAGCCCCCCCCCCACTCCCTGCCTATCAGAAGGTAATCGTGTCTCTAGAACCAAGAGAATGTGGAGAGGGGCAATAGTGGAGGCAGCACTCCAATGAGCCTGGGCTGCTTCTCCAGTTACCCAAACATCTGGTCCTTTCTTGGGCACTTTAGGGGACCCTATGCAGTATTCTCAGAATGAAGTATCCAAATGCAGAAAAACAAATATATAGGGTTACAAAGGAAGCCAATTATATTGCATTATAGCTATCTATGACCTACTCTGATTTACTCACTCCCTCCTGAAACTCCCTCCACCCGTTTTTTCAATTTGTAGAATTTAAAATAAAAAACAAAAGCTCCCCTCTAAAGAAAAAAAATGTGGAGAAGGGGAAAAAAAGCATCATCCAGGAAGCTGGATCCAAACAAAGTTGCTAAGGAAAAGGAGAGAAACGCAAATAGGGATGGGGAGCTGGAATCTTGTTGCTACTTAACAGACTCTGAGCTTGGAGACAGTAAAACCTGGCTTCGCATTTCCTCTCTATAGCTTACTAGCTCTTTGGACCTTAGTCTTTTCTTCTCTAGCCAGGGATAATAAACGCCTGCTGTGTGGCTTGGGGATAAACACTTAATCACACTCAGCCTCAGTTTTCCCACCTACAAAATGGGGATATATGGATCCCTGTAATTCTTTCCTAGCAGGCTTCCCTAGTGAGATGTAGATTTTCATGTAGTAAATAAAGCTCATGGCAATTATTAATACGGTTTACTACAACCTCTTCTATGCTTACCACTTGGAAGAACTAGATTTGGGGGCGAGAGGGAAATCTCACATTTTTTGATCTAGTAGTCTTTCCAGGTAAATCTGAGGAGGTGGTAGAAGAGATAGACTGAGGAGCTGCAGTTCAGGTTTGAAGCGAATGATACTAGCATGATTGGGGGGTGGGAGGGAGTGGAAAGGGGAAGAAGAAGAGAAAAGAGAGGGAGGGTACTATGATAGTCACAGATGTCATCCACTCACCCATTTTACTGAAAGGACCCTTTCACTGTAGGACCTCTTAGATCTGGGTCCCTTTTCTTTAGGGAGTAATAGAGAATGAGTTGATCATGCCTGATTCCCTATAGGATTTTTAATTCTGATAATAACCAGCTTATCCAAATCAACTAAGACGGACACCTGGTCCCCAGCAAATTATCCTCAGGGTCTTTCCGACGTCTTCCCCATCCTTTGCCTTCTGACTTCAGTTTTCTTGGCATCTGTTTGTGATTGCAATTATAGTGTACTGGTCTGCGATCTGATGCAAAAGTATCAAAAAGGTCACGGGGTAGGGTAGCTAGGTGGTACAGTGGATAGAACCAGAAGGTTCTGAGTTCCAATTTGGCCTCAGACACTTACTGTGACCTTGGGCAAATCCTTTAACCTCATTGCCTTTTTTTAAAAAAAAAAGTTAGAGGGCTGCTATTTCTACCTCCTCTTTCCTCAGGTTCTAGTGGTGAAAATAGAACATTAGAGCTGGAATAATACCAGGAGGAACAATTTGTCCAACACCCTCATTTTGCAGAGAAGAAAACTGAAGCCCAGAGAGAGTTACAGTTAGTTGCCCAAGGCCACACAATGTGATAGTGGCAGAGTCAGATTTTTAACCCTAGTCTTCCAATTTCTGACCTGTTGATTCTTCCCCTTGCTAGGAAAGAAGGGGGCAGAGAAGGAGGTTGCAGTGATTATTCAGGCCCATTTTTTGAAGACAATTTGGTGGTTCCTAGGTAAAATTGGGAAGTATAAATGTGCGCCTTTTTCCTCTCTTTCCCCTGAATGTGCAGTGCTCTGGGACTATTCCCAAGAAACTCCAGACTATTGGGGAAATAAAGAAATGGACGAGTCATGCACTAGCACCATATCACGAAGTAGTTCAATGTGCTAATAATACTAGACCAGTTCCTCGGTTAGCATTAAGTACCTACTATGTGCCAGGGGCTGCTAAATACTGGGGATATCCCCCCCCAAAAAAAAGACAAAACGCCATCTTCCCAGTCAAGGAGCTCACAGTCTAAGGGAGGAGACAGTGGTCAAACAGTTACATACAAAGAAGCTAGATATGGCACAGATTGGAGATGATCTCACAAGAAGTCATTGAGGTGAAGGAAGACTGGGGGAGAATTCTTAGAGAAGGTGACACTTTAGCTGATGTTTGGATGAAGCTGGAGAAACTAGAAGGCAGAGGTGAAGAAGGAGAGAAGTATAGGCATGGGAATGAGCCATTTCGAATGATCGGAGTTGAATAAAGGAGCCAGTGCCACTGGATGGAAGAGTATGGGTGGGAGTGTTGTAAGCAAGGTAAGAAAGGACAAGGATGGTGCCAGTGTTCGAGAAGAGAAGGAAGAGTGTCCAAGAGATTTTATGAAGGAAAATTCTACAAGCTTTGGGAAAACTGGTTGGATATGAAGGGTGAGACAGATTGAGAAGTCTGGCATACTCCTAGGTTTTGAGTGGTTGACTGAGAGGATGGTGGTACCCTTGAGAGTGAGAGGGAGGTTTTGAAGTGGGAGGGATTTTGGGGAAAAGATATAGTTCAGCTTCAGACACGTTAAATCTAAGATGTCTATGAAACATCCAATTAAAGACAGGCATTTGGAGATTGAGAACAAGGCCAGGAGAGAAGTCAGGATTGCACAAACAACTCTGAGAGTCATCTTTTTATAGAGGTGATCATTGAATCCAAGGGAAGTGATGAGATCACTAAGTAAAATAGTGTATGGAGAGAAAATAAGAGGGGCCAGGACGATGCCAAGACCAGACCACACCACACCCCACCTCCTCCCCACACTTATTTTACTGGTTTCCCCTTCTTTGACCCGGCCCGTCTGCCATGCTCACCTGCTTTCTAGGAAGCAGCTCTCATAAAAAGTGATGACTTTAAACTTCTCCTAGGCAATGGTACAAAGAGAAAGTCCTGAATTTGAATCCTGGCTCAGCCTTTTTCTATTTGTGTGTCCTTGGGCAGATCTCCAGGCTTTACTTTCCTCTTCTGAAATAATAACTGGACACTGAACAGTTTTGCAGAACTATCTTTTGAATCTCCTCACAACTTTGTGTTGTGTTTTATAAGGATATTATTCCCATTTCACAGCTATGGCAACAACAGAGACTCAGAAGTGATTCAACCTGGATCACACAGCTAATAGTTATCAGTAGAAGGATCTGAACTCACATTTTCTTGGCTTCATGTCCAGCCATAGATGAATTCTACCTTATTGCCTCAGAGGGAATTGGACTCATAACAGATTTAAAATTCTATAATCCTTCCTTTTGGCCCTCCCAGGGAACTTGGACCGGGTGCAAGGAAGCTGTGTTCCACAGTTTCTGTCTCTAATGTGCCTGGATAAGACTCCTCCTGATCCTCTAGGAATCCCCACAGGCCATCTCCAGTGCTGTCCATGCACCTCTCCAGAAGCCTCAGTAATAGTAGTACAAATCAATTAACCACACTGTACCTCAGTTTATTCATTTGTAAAGTCAGGAAGTTGGACTACATGACTTCTGAGGTCCCTTTCAGTTCTAGATCTAGAACTACGTGACTCTGCAGTCATCCAGTCTCAGGAAATCACAAGGCTGTTGGGACCCCATCTTCACTGGGCTCCAGATCTGCAGGAGGTCTACAGACTGAAAGACTTAAAGAGTAGACAGTAAATTCCTGTGCTCTGGTTAGCAAGAAAGTATTTTTATTATTTCAGCCTCAGCTTAGTCAGTGACTTCATCCTTCCTTCTTTTCTTCCCCTTTAAAAATCTCTCTGTCTGTCTATCTCTCTCTCTCTCTCTCTCTCTCTCTCTCTCTCTCTCTCTCTCTCTCTCTCTCTCTCTCTCTCTCTCCCCTCTCCTGTGTGTGTGTCACTAACTCTATGTGTGTGTGTGTGTCTATCTCTCTGTCTCTTCTCTCAAATTGATGCCCAACAGCAACAGCAGTAATGAAATTTATTTTAAATAGAGGTTTTATTTTATGCTGAAGGGTTTTTTTTTTTTTGAAACATGTGTATCACTGCAGTGGTGGCTTCAGGAAAATAAGTGATCCACATTGTGAAAGGTGTTGAATACATCTTAGGGGGAGCTGACCAATCTTCAGGAGAGGACATCTTCCCATAAAATCTGTCATCTCTACTATGCCCTCAAATGGAAACCACTGTTCTCTTTGTCTGGCCTTTTCTGTCTCTAGCCCCCCATATCCTTTCTACACTCACTCATTTGAATACACACACACACACACACACACAAAAGGGTTTAGTTATTAATTACAGTATAGGCAAAAAAGATTAAGTTCTTAGGGTCAATTAGTTTATTAATAATCTTTCATTCATTCATTCCTAGGAATTGCATTATTGATTTCATCATAGATGAAGTCAGCAACACTTGGGTTCAAATCCTAGTTTTGTGAGTTCTTCAGGCACCTAGTGGGGACTTGATAAATGATTTTTGGTTTAATTGATTAAATGGCCCTGACCATGCTACTGAATCTCTTAGCCTAAATTTCCTCATTTGTACAGCAGGAGATGATAGCTTAAGAGTAATTACCCCACAGGGTTATTTCAAGGCCCAAACTTGGTCAGGAAGCACTTGATGAATTTCAAGGCCCCCATGCTTGCCAGTTGGTTGTTGGTTGCTATTTTACAGAAGCTGGAATTTCATTTCTGTAGGGGAAACTGGGAATGAGGGAGGGGTAGCAGCTTCTGGGAAATTTCAGATAGTCTGAGAGGGCCTAGGACACTGAGAGATCCAGTGTTTGTGGGGGAGACAAGGAGGATAGTGGGCCACACCCCCATTCCCTTGACTTGAATCCAGCTCTCCTTGACTCAGAAGCAGACTCTGGCTACTAAGCCAAGCTCCCTCCACCATGTCAGTTATCATTATTGTCAAGCATTATAGAAGTTGGAGCCTCATGGGAGGTTATTCATATGAAAAAATGTGTGCTAAAAAAAGGTGCTGGTGATTGTTTTTAAAGAAAAGGTAATGGCGCCTCCCCTCTCACTACTCTTGGTCTTAGGAGGTTTTCCCATTGTCTCAGTAGTATATACATTTCAGCCTTGAATTTCGAACATATTGAGTTTTCTAATCCAATGAGTGACAGAACGAGAACTTCTTCTAAAATGCTTTTTTATGCTTATTTATTTATTACAGTCCTGTGATTTCCTCAGGGTGGAGGATTTCCGCCTTGAAAAGTCCCTCCACTAGTGTAGATCACCTACTCTTTTGCAATTTTTAATAAAAGCAGGGAGAAGCTGCCGCCTGGGCCCTCACAGTTATGTGTCAGAGGCAGGGACCCAGAGGCTTTGAACCCCAGTACTCAAAGATCATCTCGTGCCCAATGCATTCTTCAGCCTCGCCTATCTGTAAGTTGCCTAAATAATTGCAGCCAGGTGCTGGCCCCCCAACTGGCCGAGCGGCTCCTCAGCCGCCCATGTGAAATCAATTACGTCGAAGAGGCTGTCCAGAGCCGGCAGATCCACAAACTCCAACTGTCACCTTCCCCTCTCCCACCGGCCACCCGCTGTGCCTCCCCCCCCCCCCAAAACCTTAAGGCAGACATCCGTTTTCATTCATGCTGGCCTCAGTTTACTTTCTCCTAAAGAGACCTCGCTTGGCTATTTCCCAGGCATCCCCCTACCAGCCCCTTTCCCGGGACCTCCATTCGCCCTGGTTTCCAACGACAGAACAGCTCCACGACTGCAGGGAGAAAGGATGATTGGCATTCGTTCCCGAGGAAGGATTGGGGATCAGATCACCCCAGTCGCAGCCCCTGCCCTGCTCGGTCCGAAGCCTCCAGTGTTTGCCCATCCCTTTCTGTTGCATGAAAGGAGCCTAGCAAGCTCTTTAGCACCCACCACAGTGATCAGAACCAAGTTGTGTGGGTGCTGAGCTGGGTGGTAGGCAGGCTTTGAGGTTCCAGGCAGCAAAGAGAGTGAGGGGTGGGGTGTAAGAGCAAGAAAAGGATCGAGGAAAGGAAGGGGGAGAGAAAGAGGCGAAAAGAAACCACCCATAGTTGTCTCTACTACTGTAGATTATCCACCCCCTCCCTGCCCCCCTGCCCCCCAGGGCCTAAACTATTCAAATTAGCTCCCAGGGTAACGTTATGGAAAGGTTACAAAGCTTGAAAATTAGGGAAAGTGCAGAAGGTTGGAGAGGGAGGGGGGAGGAGGCATAGGGACCTACCTCCCCCCCCCCCCAGGCTAAGCTTCCAGTGCTTTCTTCTTCCCACACACAACAGCCAGGATTGAGCTGGGGGTGGGCAGCCCCCAGTCATGCATGAGCCCCTCTCCTGCCCTAGCCAGGGCATAGCTTCTTCCTGCAGTGTTCACTAGCTGTGGGTCGCCAGAGAGCTACTGAAGCTTGGTACATTGAGGATGAAGTTGGGGGCCAGAGAAAGCAAGAGAGCCAGCTCAGCCCGGCCTCTCCTCTTCGGGGCTCCTGAAGCTGAGCCCACCTCCAGCCCCGGCCCCTACGCAAAGTTCGAGGCGGAGACCGGGAGCTTCCTGCTCCGGCTTGGCCCTTGGCGTAGAAATCCGAGACCCAAGGACTCGACAAAGAGGCCCCCCTCCGGCCCTCTGCACCCCCATGCACTGCCCTTTCTCTTCCGTTCTGCCCCGCTGGCAGCGTAGCACGGGGCTGCAGCCCACTGTAAAGAGCAGGCGGTCGCTTTGCCTGGCTGCCTACTGAGGCAGCGACTTTTCTGTGACACCTCCTTATTCTGCTTCTTTCCCACAAAGAGAAGCTGCTTAGAAGCGTTGCTTTCTGGCGGCTCCTAAACTTTAGGGAAATCGCTCTCCCCGCTTCCTTCCAGCCCCAGCTCGGCCCCTCCCCAAAGCCGAGCTGGGGCTTCCCGAGGTGGCTTTCAATGGGGTGGGGGGTTGGGGGAATCCCTTCGGCCAGCACCCTGGTTCTCCAACACAAAAGCCCTTGGAAGTCGTCTGTCTGTCTGTCTCTCTGTCTGTCTCTCTCTCTCTCTCTCTCTCTCTCTCTCTCTCTCCCTTTCTCTTTCTCTGTCTCTCTCTTTCACACATATGTATACATACAGAGACAGGCATATCTGGCAGCACCAACATTACCTCTCCAATACCCTCTCTCTCTCTCTCTCTCTCTCTCTCTCTCTCTCTCTCTTTCACACATACGTATACATACAGAGACAGGCATATCTGACAGCAGCAATATCTCTCCAACACCTCCCCAATCTCTGTCTCTGTCTCTGTCTCTCTGTCTCTGTCTCTGTGTGTGTGTGTGTGTGTGTGTGTGTGTATGTGTGTATCTCTGTCTCTGTCTCTCACACATACGTATACATAGAGACTGGCATATCTGGCAGCACCATTACCTCTCCAACCCCCCCCCCCCCCTCTCTCTCTCCCTCTCCCTCTCCCTCTCCCTCTCTCTCTCTCTATAACTCTCTGTCTGTCTCTGTCTCTCTCTGTCTCTGTCTCCGTCTCTCTCTCTCTGTCTCTCTGTCTCTGTCTGTCTCCGTCTCTGTCTGTCACACACACAGGCATCTCAGGCAGCACCAACATCACCTCTCCAACATCCCGCATCTCTGTGTCCCCCTCCCCCTGCCCTCCCCCCCCCCCCACTTCTGCCTGGGGAATCTGGGAGGAGACATCCTAGGGCTGCCCAAGCCACTCCCCCAAGCCTGGGCTGTGGTGTGGAGGTGCTGACTGGCGGGTGGAGGCGGCAGAGGCGAGGTGCGGGGAACCTGGGCGGCTGGGCGGCTGGGCTGGCCGCCTTCTGGCCGCCCCCCCCCCCCCCCCCCCCCCGGCCCGGGACCGGCGCGGCGCCGGCTGCCAGGAGTTGGAGGGCAAGCAGCGCGCGGAGCGGCTCCGGAGCGCCTCGGGCCAGCCGCTCGCCGGGAAGAGGGGGCAGCGCTAGAGGGCTCCCCCCCGGGGCTCCCCCGGGGCTCCCCGCGGCCCCGACCGCCATCCGCCCCCCCCCCCACCCCGCAGCCCCGTTCCCGGGCGTGACGTCACCCCCCCCCCCCCCAGCTCGGTCCGCGGGAGCCTGCCCCGGCCTCGCCGATTCTGAGCTCTCGGCGCCCAGACAGCCGCCGCGGCCAGCCGGGGGGGAGGGGGTCGCCGCAGCCCGGCAGCGCCCCCGGCGCCCCCCGCGCCCCGCACCCGCACGGCCGGCCGGGCGCCGGGCGGCCAAACTTCCCGCGGCTCCGCCGCTCGCCTCGCCCCCCTACCCCGGGCCCACCCCCCACCCCCCGCCCTCGCCCCGGCCAAGCCCACCGTTGGGTGCGCGGGGAGCGGCGGCGTCCCCCGGCGGCCTCGCCCCCCTCGCTGCTTCCAGTCGCCCCCGAGATGCCCAAGTCCGGGGCCGCCGCCGAGGAGGGGCGCCTCCTCTGCTCCTGCTGTGTGAGTACCGCAGCCCTTTCCCTTGCGCGGTCCTTCCCCCTTGGCCCTCCCCCCCCCCCCCCCGCACCCTTCCCATCACTCCCCTTCCCCACCCCCTTGCGCAGGAGGGGAGAGCCAGGGAAAGAGAGAAGTGGAGCTATTCCGGCCGCCGCCGCCGCCGCCGCCGCTCCGACACCGAGCAGCCGGCTGGCCGCCGGCCCCCGCCCCCTCCCCCGAGGAAGAGGAGGAGGAGGGTCAGTAAGCCGCCTCGGTTACTAATGACTCGGCTGGCAGCGGGGAGCCGAGGGGAATCAGGTGCATGGCCGTGCGGTGCGGGGAGGGCGGCTTGGCGGGCGGCCGGGCTGCCGGGCGGAGTGCGGGGCCAGCAAATAGCTTGGCAAGGCGGTGGTTCCAGGGAGATCGTGTAGGCTGCCCGCGCTCCCTCCCCCCCGCCACCCCGGCCCCGCATCCACCTCTTCCTCCCCGCCCCCCCCCCCCGTCCTGGTCATTTTAATCGGGCTCCTTGTTTCTCTCTCCCACCCACCCCCCCCCCCCGATCCTGCCCCACTCCTCCTCCTCCTCCTCTCCCCCCCTTCTCCCCTCCCCTTCCAACCCCCCTTCTTAAAGGCTCGCCTGTAGGTGCCGGAGCCAGCCCGCCTGTTCCTAAAGATGCTGAAGGGTGTCTGGTGGCTGAGCGTGTTCAGCGTGGCCGGGATCCTCCCGACGGAGAGCCGCAAAGCCGGCAAAGACATCTGTAAGGGCCGCTGCCTCTGCGAGGACAAGGAGAATGTGCTGAGCATCAACTGCGAAAACAAAGGCTTCACCACGGTCGGCCTGCTGCAGCCCCCCCAGTCCCGCATCTACCAGCTCTTCCTCAATGGCAACCTCCTGACCCGGCTGTCCGCCAACGACTTCGTCAACTACTCCCACGCCGTGACCCTGCACCTGGGGAACAACGAGCTGCAGGAGATCCGCAGCGGGGCGTTCAGCGGCCTCAAGACCCTCAAGCGCCTGCACCTCAACAACAACAAGCTGGAGGTTTTGCGGGAGGACACGTTCCTGGGCCTGGACAGCCTGGAGTACCTGCAGGCCGACTACAACTACATCAGCGCCATCGAGGCGGGCGCCTTCAGCAAGCTGAACAAGCTGAAGGTGCTGATCCTCAACGACAACCTCCTGCTGTCGCTCCCCACCAACGTGTTCCGCTTCGTGCTGCTCACCCACTTGGACCTGCGGGGCAACCGGCTGAAGATGATGCCCTTTGCCGGCGTCCTGGAGCACATCGGGGGCATCATGGAGATCCAGCTGGAGGAAAACCCGTGGAACTGCACCTGCGACCTCCTGCCGCTCAAGGCTTGGCTCGACACCATCACCGTGTTCGTGGGCGAGATCGTCTGCGAGACCCCCTTCCGCCTGCACGGCAAGGACGTGACTCAGCTGACCCGGCAGGACCTCTGCCCCAGGAGGAGCGCCGGCGAGCCGGGGCCCAGAGGCGGCGCCCCCTCCTTGGCCGACCCCCCGGCGCAGAGGCCGGCCGCCCAAGACCCGGAGCAGGCCGACGCCCCGGCTCACCGTGTCCAAAGACAGGCAGAGCTTCGGCCCCATCATGGTCTACCAGACCAAGTCGCCGGTGCCCCCGACCTGCCCCAGCGGCTGCGTCTGCACCTCCCAGAGCTCGGACAACGGGCTGAACGTCAACTGCCAGGAGAGGAAGTTCACCAACATCTCGGCCCTCCGGCCCAGACCCAGCAGCCCCAAGAAGCTCTACCTGACCGGCAACTACCTGCAGACCGTCTACAAGAGCGACCTGGCCGAGTACGGCTCCCTGGACCTCCTGCACCTGGGCAACAACCGCATCGCCGTGATCCAGGAGGGCGCCTTCGCCAACCTCACGAGCCTGCGCAGGCTCTACCTGAACGGCAACTACCTGGAGGTGCTGCGGCCCTCCATGTTCCGGGGGCTGCAGAGCCTGCAGTACCTCTACCTGGAGTACAACATCATCAAGGAGATCCAGCCGGCCGCCTTCGACGCGCTGGCCAGCCTGCAGCTCCTCTTCCTCAACAACAACTTACTGAGGTCGCTGCCGGACAACGTGTTCGGGGGCACCGCCCTCACCAGGCTCAACCTGCGCAACAACCACTTCTCCCACCTGCCCGTGCGGGGCGTCCTGGACCAGCTGCCCGCCTTCATCCAGATCGACCTGCAGGAGAACCCCTGGGACTGCACCTGCGACATCATGGGCCTCAAGGACTGGACGGAGCACGCCAATTCCCCCGTCATCATCAACGAGATCACCTGCGAGTCTCCGGCCCAGCACGCCGGCGAGATCCTGAAGTTCTTGGGGCGGGAGAGCATCTGCCCCGAGCAGCCCGACTTCTCCTCCATGAGTCAGAACACGGCCACGCCGCGACCCCCGAGCGCGGCCCCCAGCTCCTACCCGGAGCTGCACGCCGAGGTGCCCCTCTCGGTCCTGATCTTAGGGCTGCTGGTGGTCTTCATCCTCTCCGTCTGCTTCGGGGCGGGCTTGTTCGTCTTTGTCCTCAAAAGGCGCAAGGGGGTGCCCAGCGGCCCCAGCGCTGCCAGCAACCTGGACGTCGGCTCCTTCCAGCTGCAGTACGGCTCCTACAACGCGGACGCCGCCGACAAGACGGAAGGCCACGTCTACAACTACATCCCCCCGCCCGTGGGCCAGATGTGCCAAAACCCCATCTACATGCAGAAGGAAGGCGACCCGGTGGCCTACTACCGCAACCTCCAGGAGTTCAGCTACGGCAACCTGGAGCCCAAGAAGGAAGGGCCGAGCCCCCTGGCTTACACCATCAGTGCGGCCGAGTTGCTGGAAAAGCCGGCCAGCGCCCCCCGAGAGCCCGAGCTGCTCTATCAAAACCTGGCCGAGAGAGGGAAGGAGCTCCCCAGCGCGGGGGGACCGCACTATAACTTTTGCACCTTGCCCAAGAGGCACTTCGCGCCTTCCTACGAATCCCGACGCCAAAATCAGGACAGACTCAACAAAACTGTTTTATACGGAACTCCCAGGAAATACTTTGCAGACCAATCCAAACCGGAACACCCTTTACTTCAGGCCAAGCATCAGACAGAACCGGACTACCTCGAAGTTCTGGAGAAACAAACGGCCATCAGTCAGCTGTGAAGACAGGGAGACCAGGAATCCAAGGCTCCGGGGGAGGCGGCCTCGGGAAGACAGAAACACCTGGCCCTGGTCACATTCAGTACATTGGCTTTTTTTTTTTTTTTTTTTTTTTGCTTTTGCTGCGGGTGGGGGGGGGAGGAAGTTGCGGGTGGGGGGGAGAAGATCTTTCTTTTCCAGGAATAGCATAGAAACCGAAATTATCAGTGAGGGATGGGGGCGGGGGGGAGGGGAGGGGGAGAAAGTAAGCTTCTCACTCTCAAAAAGTTTGCTCTTAAATTATTTCCACCTTCCTTGGGTTGGTTTTTGTGTTTTGGGCATCCTTAGGAACTGTCCACTGAAAATGAATGTTGCTCCAATGACTCCCCCCCACCCTTTTCATTTTATCCCTTGCCCTCTCCCCAATCTGTTCTGTGGTTGTTTCGGGGTACAGATGGGGGAATGGGAGACTCGAGGAGGTCCGGAAGGGGCTAGGCAAAAAAAAAAAAAATCTTTTAAAGAAGTGGATGCTGAATGTGTGATGCTGAAGATCTCCAAAGATCTTTTGGGACTGTCCCTTCCTTTGTAAATAATAATATCCAGTATTTCTCTTTCAGTTACCGGGCAGAGTCACTGGGTGTCACCTCTTGTGTTAAAGTGCCTTTGCACTTTAAGTACATTACTTAAGTGTTGCTTTTAGCTTTGATAAATTGAAACTATTTTAATGTGTTGTATTTTTGAAAGTAAAAAAAAAAAACATGTAAAATAGATCTATATGTCAGCTGCATTCAATCAAAGGAGAGTTTGCTTGATTTCTAGGTAACCAGCCCTTCATTGAATGATTCTAGTTTGAAGACTTTCTAGATTTCACTGTAAAATATTTCTTTTCTTCTGGGTTTGTTTTAAGTGATTCATTGAAGTCAGCTAAGCAGACTTAGTGATAGATCAGAGGCATTCGACTGCCTTGGTTGGGCTTACTGTGTCATTACTAAAAAGTATTGAACATGCTAGCATAGAGAATTGAGCTATTAAGGTCCTTCCCTAAATCATTACCTTGCCAACACTAACATGGTCAGTAATGTTCAGTGCTTTTAGATTATTTTCCTAATTAAGAGAACATTACACAACTTGTAATATATTTTTTCTGCATTAAATTAGATATTTTTATACATTTAATGAAAGAGTCTGAATTTCTAACTTTTTAATTGAAATTAATATTTTTTCTGCCTATTGAGACATTTTCTATAAGCATACACCAGTAGAGGCCGCCACACACCTCATTTAATAAAGACATATGAGCCATTTAAATACCTTGAAGGAACACTTCAAAGGTGAAATTCGAACTTGGGTCTCCAGACTTCCCAAGCCGGTTCTCTGCAGATCCCAAGGTAGCAGAGACAAATGTCAACATACCTTCCGATTCCCTTACCCACCAATGTTTAAACTTCAGAATTCTTCTTGGGTTATCCCGTTTAAATAGCAAGAAGTGTTTTCCCATTGAGTTGATGAAGTTCTCCCAAGTTTCTTGAAGCTTTAAAAGGGGTGCTATCTGATAATGCTATTGCATCTCCACATAGGGGAAGAATGACCGAAAACCAAGAAAATTAAGCATCGTTTCTCTTTCACCTTTCCTTAGGTTTTACTTGAATTTTACTTTGTCATCTGAAGAGAGCATTTTTCTTTTCTTTTCTTTTCTTTTCTTTTCTTTTCTTTTCTTTTCTTTTCTTTTCTTTTCTTCTCTTCTCTTCTCTTTTCTTCTCTTCTCTTTTCTTCTCTTTTCTTTTCTTTTCTTTTCTTTTTCCTTTCCTTTCCTTTCTTTTCTTTTCCTTTCCTTTCTTTCCTTGTTGTTTTTTTTCCCGGGAGTGGGGGCAGGGGAGAGTATTAAAATGAGTTTGGTTCACCAAGTATATAAAACATTTATGAAGCCTTATTATTAGCCTGTAAATAATTTTTAGCTGCAAACATGATTGTGAGATTTAAACAAACAGCCCTTATTTACAACAAAAATAGTTTTGTTTTGTCTATTGTAAATCCTTATGCAACTGGGAGGGTGATGTGCATATAAAGTAGGCCAGCCTTTTCACTTCCTTATTAAAGCAATTGATGGAGAATGAAAGAAGCACACTGTTGCCTTTTCATAAATAGGTTACTGCACATAATAATCCTTTATTATCATGCAGAGATTGAAGTGGACTCTGATGACTTATTTTTAAAGCTTTAATATGACTAATAGTATATTGTCTGCCACTCCGAAGACTTCCCAAGCAATCGAATTTCACTTATAAATGACTTAAGTCCGGATTCTTTCTTTTCATCGATATTTTGCTAGTCGAAAACAGTTGCCTTTTGCAGACCTTAAAGGAGGCGGGTGTGGACAGAGCTCAGAACATGTAGTGAATCGCTTTTAATGAACAATGCTGTGTCTGAAATACCATCCACCGTGACCAACTCTCATGTCCATCCTTTGTTTCGAGAAATCATAATTTCTATTCAAGGCCATTAGATCAGGGGCAACACTGGAGGGCAAAGAGAAACTAGCTCTAGGAGTGTTGGTCTTCCAAAGGGTCTCCTTTCAGGGAAGAGAGGGGAAAGCAGGAATAGCCGGGGATTGCCTGGAAATCACCTCCTCCCCTTTGGTTGTGAGGTTCTGACATGTAACAGCTGAGGGGTTGGGAGGGAGTGGAGGGGGTCCACTTCTGGCTGCTTGCCAGAATGTGGTGCTAACTACAACAAAAGAGATGGTCAGAATAGGCATGGGGGAAAGTTTCTGCCAAGGCAAATGGGCCTATCTACTTTTCCTTAACTTTTGGTTGAGCATTAAACTGAGGTGATTCGTCCAAATCCACTTTTTAGTGCTTCCCCCCACGAGTAAATTCAGTACCCCTTTTAGGATACTAAATTTTGATGACCCAAAAAAGTGGCAGCCATTTCAGATGTGGTCTTCTCAAAGAGACCTCGTGGAAGAACTCAATTTTATCCACAATCTCATTGAATAATGATGGCTTAATTTTGAATACTTATGCTTTCCAGGTTTGCTCTTTTATTCTTAGCATAGCATGATGAAATATTTCCTCTTCCAACCTAATGGGATGCATCCTTTAAATCATTTTTTCAACAACAGCCTTTCAAGTATATGTTGCATTCAGTTTCTATTTTTAGTGTAAAGTATGTTTGTGACATACTTTAAAGTCGAAATGAGCTTTTTTTTTTTCAAGCTTTGTTTCCATTCTGTTATTGTTCCAACTGACTGCATTTGGTTTTGCTTCCTCAGCACCAGGGCTTTTTGAAATGATTTTATTCTGGGATCTTTATTTTTATCTCCTGCAGCTGGATTTGGTTGTTTAACTTTGACTCCCCACGCTGCTCCAAAGAAGCATAAACAGTAACATGGCTACCCCCAGGGCTTTGGGGACAACCTTCACTCTCCTGGCCCCAAAGCTGAAGCTGAGCTGCAAGGCCTAGCCCTGCAAATTGTACGTGGTCATTCCCCTCCAATTCCAGATGATTAATTAGTGGCAAGCTTCCCCTGGGGCTCATTAGTATTAACAAAGAAAAAAAAATCAAAAAATCTCTACTGTTCTTGGATTTAACTGTCACTGAGAAAGAACCCCATCTGGGTTCTGGTTTAGAACTTTCTTAGACCTCATCAAGCCCCACTATTAAGATGGTATCATCGAGTCTAACACCCTTTCTTTGCCCTCCTGCCCATAAGGCAAGTGACTTTTTGAATCCTTTTCTGCATCCTACAGTAATGACTTAACCTCTATTTAGTCACCTCAAGGAGGGTCTAAGGAAAACAGGCAGATTGGGATTCTTCACACTGTAGATTGCTTACCCAAACCCCTCAAGAATGGAAGTTCAGAGAGAGAATTAAGGAAAGCTCTCTCTCCAGGATATTCTTCTAATGCCTGAAAGTTCTCTGCTGACCCTGCCAGATGTGGACAGTGAAAAGGTGATAGAGGAGGTTGGGCTTTCCATCTTGAGTCTATGGAGTAAGGAGAAAACTGTGGATCTCTTCTCCATCTGCTACACATCGATTAACCAGCATCCTTCATTCTTTTGGGCTGAATGACCTAAAGGACAAACCAACCAACCACCACCACCACCACCACAAAAACCAAACATTTCTGTTGGATCGGGTCTAGTGCTTCGAGTTTGAGGACTGGTACCTGAGTGCTGTTTGAAGAACTTCATTGTAAAGCTAAATCAGCAACGTGATTGTAAATATGGTGTCACAAACATACCTTCAAATGACTAGAAGATCCATGCTTTAGAGGCAATGTTTAATTTGCATCTCAATGGCTTAGACTAGAGGTTTTCTTTTCCCATATCTGTTAACTTTGCAAACAGCAACAACAAAAATCCAGGAGTGCCAAGAAACATTTACCTGAAGATGTAGGTGATAAAGCCACTGACTTCTGGGAAGGAGAAAATAAGTTCTGTATATAGGTGTACCTTGCTTCTTGCAGTGGTTGTGCTCCTGAAAAACAAAACGTTGTGTGTAAATTCAATTTTATTTTATTTTTTTTTGTAAATTGAATCATATTTTAAGTGCACTAGGGGAGCTGCTATTTAGAGGAAACTTGTGGTGAATCCTTTTGTAAAGCAAAGACTCATTTTTATCATGGAAATTATCATTCCCCCACCCCTAATTTATCTGTTTTGTATGTTTGGATTTTCATATATCGGGTTTGCGTCAAATGGGGCCCACCTGCATAAAGTCATGCACTCCAACCCGCTTTTCCAGTGCTGCTTTTCGTACCAGTATATTAGTTGCTAAGGGCTTATACTTGAAAAGGCTGCTGCAATTTTGTGCAAATTAAGCTAATGGATGATTCTGTGATTACACAGTAGCATCTCTAAACTGTTATGGGTAGGCAACCCATTTAGACTCAATTGAGCACCGGATTCCTCACTTCCTGTCCTAACTGGTATGTTCGATCAGCAGCCTCTCCTTTCTCAGACGTGACCATGTTTCCTTAGGGGGTGGAGCAATTCCAGTATTCCAGTTCTAGAAAGTGCTTAGAGTCAAATGGTTTTATAAGTATATGTCATTGTGTAAACATATTGAACTGCATGTATGTTGGGATTTTTTCTCGCAGTGTTTTAGCTTGGAAATACCTGTATAAATACTGTTAGATTTAGTCACAAATAATTGTTGTCAAGTTATTGGAATAAACAGCAAATGAAACAAGCTCATGTGGGAATTGTCTTTTTCAGTGAACTGTGAAACTGTCAAAGGCGAAATGGTGCCTTCTGAGCTCTTATTAGGTTAAGTGGGGTCCACTGGCGATCCGAATGGTTAGCCTTGTTACCATGTGGGTGGGTGGGTGGGGGATAACCCGCTTCTACCCTGTGCCGATTTTGTGCTTGAGCTGCTTTATGTCCAATAACAAACAAACACTTAGCCACTTGCTTGAAAGAGAATTACATTACAAGTTTTAGTTAAGACATAAAAAGGAGAAACTATTCCTGGGCTCAAATCACGGTGCTTCAGTGACTTCATATATCCTGTCCGAAAGCTAGCAAATTAAATTTGGAGCTAGTTTGCGACATTGTATGTGTTCTCAGTGTATACAAATATTTAGGATCCTTTTTTTTTACTAAAAGTATGGCAACTCTTCCAGAAAATTGTGAACATTTAAGATTTTAAAAATATTGGAATGCAGAAATTATCTTGATGAAAGCATTATCAAGGAAGTTGAAGATTATTGATTTTTCTATTGTTTTTCTGGGCAGTGGGCCAGTCTCTCTCTCTCTCTCTCTCTCTCTCTCTCTCTCTCTCTCTCTCTCTCTCTCTCTCTCTCTCTCTCTCCCCCTTTCTCTCTCCCTCCCCCTCTCCCTCTCCCTCTCCCTCCCTCCCTCAACTTAAAGGTTTTAATCCTGCCTGATGAAAGAGATGGCTTAGTGAGTTTCTCTATTTTTAACTGAGGGCTTGAATGACAACCAAATACAAAGAATAAAAGTCTTTGAAGCTCAACTTTTAAGGGAAAGCCGTTGCTGGTAATCCTGGTAATGACTGAAGAGAGCCAATGGAAAAGTTTGAGAAATATGAGCTGCATTAAATGGGTTTTATAGCTGAGATCATGACAGAGTTCCCCAGTTGTTTAATGGTATTACTTCCATTGTGTGGTTTGACATCTGGGTGTGTTCCAGGTATGCTTTCTTCCAACAGGCACTAATGAAATTGAGGTCACCATGGCCTGTCAGAGAAAGCCCCAGACTCTGGATTCAGAAGACTCAACCACGCTAGCTGCATGACCTTGGACAGAACCTTTTCTCTCTCTGGATCTCAGTGCCACCATCTCCCCAACCCCACCTTGTGAAAAAAGAGAAGGTTGAAGCAGATAACCTCTCAGGTCCTTTCCAGCTCTGGTATTCTGTGGCCCAATGAGATATGGAGATTTAGAGGATGGCTGTGTTATTGTTACGATCAATTTAGACTATTTAACTCTCTAACATGCTGTGTTTATTTTGGTAGGCATAAGTTGATCAACTGAAATTAATTTGGTATCACATTGCTTCAAAGCATATTTTATGGAAAAATGAGATTATTAGCATGATGAAAAACTGCCTACCTCACATTGAAGAAAGCAATTTGTTAACTTCAGAGTGCTGTCAAAGCATGAGCTCCAATACCCCCATGGCTCTGTGCCCTGCTCCAGATGGGCACAGCCCAAATCTGCCTGCCAGTCCTGGGAGATTCTTGCCAGTGCCTTCCCTAAATTCAGCACAGTGCATCTATCCAATGTGCTAAGGACCTTCCCTGAATTCTCTTGACATTGCCAACAATTATTATTAATGATTAAAAGTGAACTACTTAGCCTCATAGTCATTTGCCAAATAAAAATAACTGACATTTTTCTAGTGGTCTGAGGTTTGCAAAGCAAACCACTTTGGTTTTGAACCATAAGGTCCTTATAGGATCTTAGGAGCTGGGTCCTATCAATATTGTCCCTATTTTACACAGAGAGGAACTGACATTCAAAGAGGTTCTATGACTCACCAAGGGTCCTCCAGTCAGCAAGTGTCAGAGGTGAGATTTTGAGTCTGCTTGCAAATCTAATACTATCCGGAATAGACCATGCTGCCTCTTAATTCCCACATTCCCCCGCTTTAGGAAATATAGAGTTAAAAGGGCCACTTCTGCCTGTTGCCTTTGGAAGTATGACATCATTCCTCTCTGGAAGATTGAAATGATGTGCGTGTTACCTGTCAATGACAGTGTCTAAGAAAAATGTCCATAAACAACTGCATACATTATGCCTCTTCAAGCAGGTTTCTTTTTTCCCTCATCCTCTGGCTTCTCTGACCTCTGAGACTAAATTGCAGGCTATTGTTTATGCAGTGGTTAGGAGGCTGGGAGAAATGTGGGTGTGCAGAACCCACAGCTAGCAATTTCAGCACCTGAGGCCAGGAGTATGAAATGATGTCTGTGGCAGGCGAGTCACACAAAGATGCCCTCAAATCCCTCACAAGGTAGAAACCTGGACACTGACCAAGGGAGGGGAGAGAACTTGGCCTCCTACCCTGGTGAGGGGAGACTCCAGGGCTCTGTGTGGGGCAGCACCTCCACATGCTCCAAATTTTGGTGTTCCCGAACCATGCCCCAATTATTCTGCTCTCTTTATGATTCCCTTGACGTGACATGTATAGATCTAATCTGGGGCGGAGAGCTGGCACAGTGGGTAAATGCTGGATTGGGACTTAGAAAGACACGAGTTCAGATGTTGCCTCAGACACCTGCAAGTTTTTGTAACTTTCTAGGTCATCTCACCTCCCTCTCCGCCTCAGTTTCTCAATCTGCAAAATGGGTATTATAATAATAATAATTCCTACCTTCCAAGGTTGTGAGGATCAGATGGGGTAACAGATACAATGCTCTGGAAACCTTAAATTACCATAGGAACGCTAGCTATTGGTGTTATTATTGCTATCTGTTCACCCTGAAGCAGGTAACCATGTCCTCTCCATGCAATGCTGGCTAGAACTCTGGACTTGGAGTCAGGAAAGCTTGGTTAACATCTCCCTTCAGACAAGGACTTGCTTTGTGATGCAGAGCAGGTCCCTCCTATACCTCAGTTTCATCTTCGGTCAAAGAACAAATCCCTCCTATGCCTCAATTGAACTAGAAGGTCGCTGAGGTCCATCCCTGCTCTTCAGGCTTTCTTTTCTTTTTTTTTTTTTTAGGGTTTTTTTTTTGGCAAGGCAATGGGGTAAGTGGCTTGCCCAAGGCTACACAACTAGGTAATTATTGAATGTCTGAGGTCAGATTCGAACTCAGGTCCTCCTGACTCCAGGGCCGGTGCTCTATCCATTGCACCACCTAGCTGCCCCATCTTGAGGCTTTCTTGACTTGCTCTCTCAAAACTTGCTTCTTCCCAAAGACCTCTTGGAATTCTGGTGGTTGTTACTGTGACCTATCTGAGAGATGACTGGAACCACAGGAGAACACTTTTCCTTCCTCTCTGTAAGATTGAAGATCCGAATGAGTATCTCCTTGGCCTTGGGTCGGCTAGTATGGAAGACATTTCCTCCTCTTGACCCAGAGGATTCACAGCAAGAAGTTCAAGCAAACTGCACTAAAGGTTTGTATGAGGACTGCTGCCTTTTGGGATGAAGGAATTTTGTCACAAAAATAATATCCTCACCAACAGATGAACAAACATTTCCTTCAGAGCTGAAACTCTAGCTATTTCTCTGGCTGTTTTGTGATCTGTTTTGCTTTTTCTTACCTCCGCCAGCTAGAAATATTTGCTTAATATTGTCCCTAAGCCTGGAGAAGCTCCCTTGCTTTTTCAGAATGGAAACTTGCAAGGCAAATCAGAGCACTGCCAAACGGAAAGAGGAGAGGTCTTGGGGCACGGCAAAAAGGAAATTCGATGAGGCAGCAGAAAATCTGAGTTCTGGACCCATTTCTGACAGAACCAGTTACGGAATCTTGGGTAAGTTCCCCCAACTATAATCATCTGTTTCACCCCTTCTCTTTATGTCTGTGGTACCTGCACATACTAGGTACTTAAGAAATATTTGTTGATTAGCTGATCTCTTGGAGGAGGTTGGTCTAGATGAGGTCCCAGGGCTATCTCACTTCCAATCTTCTGATAATTTTTTTTTGGGGGGGGGTTATGGGACAATGGTGTTTAATGACTTGCCCAAAGTTACACAGTTAATAAGTATCAAGTGTTTGAGGCTGGATTTAAACTCAGGTTCTCCTGACTCCAGGGTTGGCGCTCTATCCACTGCGCCACCTAGCCGCCCCGTATCAAATGGATAACTAGAACCATAAACATAACAAAAAAGTTCTAAAATGATCTTGTAATATTCCACTGTCATGGTCTTTTTCAAGAATAGGAAAGAGGGTAAGTGGGGTAGGGGATGACTGTTCGTAAGTTTCTCTGCTTTTCCATTGATTTCTATGAGACTTATTAGGGCCATTTGAGAATACAGAGAAAATTCAGCAACGTACTACTGGGTTTCCTTCTGTCTGGTTCCAAAAGGTTATGGGGGAGGGAAGGAAATATATGTTACATTTGTTTAACCAACTGAAGTTTTAGAAAATGAGGCTGTTGGGATCACGGAAGTCTGTCAGCCGTTCGCTGTCCAGGGTACAAGGTCTGTAGATTTTGTTGTTTAGTCATTTTTCAGTTGTGTCCAATTCTTCGTGACCCCATTTGGAGTTTTCTTAACAAAGACACTGGAAGGGTTTGCATTTCCTTCTCCAGCTCACTACACAGGTGAGGAACAGAGGCAATGAGTGACGTTTCCAAGGTCACACAGCTAGTGTCAGAAGCCTGATATGAACTCAGAAAGATGAGTCTTCCTGACTGCAGGGCTGGTGCTCTATCTACTATGGTGTCACCTAGCCCCAGATTTTGATTTATAGCCAAATGTCTTTTTGAATTCAGTCTACATAGGTAGTTCTGGCCACTTACTATCTGTGTGACTTTGAGCAAATCTGTTCCCCTTTCTGAGCCCCAGTTTCTTCTTCTGTAAAATGGTAAAGTTTGATTAGATGACCACCAAGGTCTAAATCTATGTTCCAGAGATGTTAAGGTACAACGATAATAGTGTAGATTTGTATTATAATAATAGTAATCATAAGAATGCATACTTAGGGAACTCTTTAAAGTTTGCAAAGTCTGTTCATCATTTCATCTGATCTTTTCAACATCTCCATGACTGAAGTGCTGTTTTATTCCCATTTTACAATAGAGGCAACTGAGGCTCAGAGAAGTCAAATTACTTGCTCAGGATCATAGCTAGGAAGTGTCAATCTGGCATTCAGCTCCATCCAGTTAATAATACAGTTCCTTCACAACAGTTCTGTATGGTTGGTAGTAAAAGTATTCTTAAACTCATTTTACAGCTGAAGAAACTGAGGCTCAAAGAATTGGAAGTAAAGTTGCCTGAGGGCGCTTATCCAGTAATTGGTGGAGCTAGGATCTTCTGACTATAAGCCCAGTATTCTTTCCACAATTACACATTGAAATCATTGTTTTATATTAGGTACAGGCAGTTATCTACCCACCCACTCCCCCCGCCCCAAACCCAAACCTAGAGCTTAAGGAAATAAATATTTTAAAATCTTTTTAGCTTGTCTACATTGGTCAGAATTACAAGAAAATGGCCTAATTTGACTTTACTACATAGATACAGTTAGACTTTTCTGGATTTTTAAAAATTCAAACAACCCTATTTTGCTTACACCCACAGAGTAGTTTAAAGGACAATTATAGAAAAAAAGTTTAAATATATCTTTGTTGATGCATTTGTTGGGAGTTTTTCTTTTTTGTTTCTTTGTTTCTCAAGAATAGAATTGGTCATTAGGGTTTTACAGAGCATTCTGTTTCTACATTTCTTCAAGACTATCTAATATGCATTATGTCTCTAAATTTGGGGTGATGGAATAACAATTGCTATAGAAACCTAGCCAGGGGATTGTGAGCAAGATTTCTTTTGCGCGTTTTCCTCACTTTCTACCAATTTCCAGGGATTGTGAGCTAGATTTCTTTTGTGCTCTTTCCCCCACTTCCTGCCAATTTCTCTCTATGTTTGATGGGTCATAGATGCTTGGATCAATGATAAAGTTTTGTGTTGAGACATAGAAATAGATTGACTTGAGATATTCTAAGTGAGAGAGGATTTTCAAATCCCACTTTGTTAACTTGTAATATTGGGGAGGTAATGCCATGTCTCAGGATCTGGTTCCCTTGGACATATCACATTCCAAATGAGAAAGTTGGACTGGGTTCCTAGTCTACGTTGTGCTGCTGAGTAGTGACATATCACATCCCAAATGAGATTGTCCAAGAACCTTCCAGTTTCAAATTGTCTAGGTGACACAGCAGATAAAACCCTGGACCTGGGGTCAAGAAGACCTGAGTTCAGACCCTTATTATCTATGTGATTCTGGGCAAGTCAATTTGCCTATCTACCTCAGTTTCCTCAACTGTCAAATGGGAACCATAATAGTTCCTATCTTACAAGATCATAGGGAAGATCAAAGGAGATAATATTTGTACAGTGTTTAGCAGAGTCCCTCCCACATAGTAAGCACCTGATAAATCCTAATTCCCTTTTCCCTTCCCCAATGGTTTTCCCATGCTTTACAAAATCCTATTTCATCTGAAAAAAAAACAAGACTTATGATATGAACCCACTTAAAAAATAAGAGTAATTTCAAGAGGGATTATTCCATATTTATCATAAAATAATGCCTCCAAAATGAAAGATATGAATTCTTACTCTATACTGAGCCTATGTGCTATGTGGATACAAAATCACTAGGTTATTTATTGAAAGCCTGCAACAGTCATTGCTCATCACTTCATTAGTCCCTACGGAGAAATACAAAAGCAGAAGACATAGGATGTCAAAATTGGAAGGAGTCTTAGGAGTCAGTCCCTAAGTCCCTAGTTCAGGCTCCTCCATATAGGAATGGGATGGAATACTATTGTGCATCTGAAAAGAAGGCAAAAGAGATGGCTTGATGCAGTTTAAGTAAGCAGAACCAAGAGCCCAATTTTTGCTATAATAGCAGTATTGGAAAGATAAGAACTCTATTCAATGCAGTGACCAATCATGATTCTAGGAGACCAGTGTTGAGACATGCTACCCAACAAAGGTCAGAGAGACGATATCCTCAAAATGCAAATGGCAACAGATGAGTGTCTGTCTGGATGGATAGATACTCACACACATCTAAAGTGAGACATATATGTGTGTGTATATATAGTAAATGAGTGTGTATATATATATATATATATATATATATATATATATATATATGGAGACTCACATGCATCTAAAGTGAGATGTGTGTATATGTGCACATGTATTACATGTGTGTTGCATACATGTATTTCACACATGCAGAGAGATGAAGTGTGTATTGTGTATATATAGATACACACATAAAGTGAGACTGTGTTACTTATATGTAATACATATGTGTATTCCACGTATAGAGATAAATGAGTTTGTGTATGTATGTATATAAATACCCACACACCTATAAAGTGAGGTATGTATATAAATATGCACATATGTTACATATATGTGTAACACATATACAGATATTGTGAAAGCGATAAATGAGTGTATTATATATGTATATACTCACACACATATAAAGTGAGACATTTGTGTGTATGTGTATATGTAAATGAGTGTATATATGCATGTATACATACTCACACACAAAGTGAGACACATATGTATGCATATGCATATATTACATGTATTCTACATAGAGAGATAAATGAATGTATTGTGTATGTATATATACTCACACATATAAAGTGAGACATATATGTAAATGAGTATATATGTATATACTCACACAGAAAGTGAGACGTATAAATATGCATGCATTGCATATATGTAATGCATGTATGTTTGTGTTTATATATATATATATACAGAGAGAGAGAGAGAGAGAGAGAGAGAGAGAGAGAGAGAGAGAGAGGAATGAGTGTATTATGTATGGATAGATTCTCACACACCCATTTTTTTTTCCTGATAGGATCAACATGGGAATTTGTTTTCCTGGACTATGCATATTTGTTATGAAATTATTTTCTGAGTATTTGTCACAAATATTGTAGCATTTTTTCCAAACCTGACTTGAAGCCAAGTTTCCAAGACAGGGCATGACAGAGATTGGTGCTGAGCAGAGGCTAGAGGCACTCCAGGAGGGGAGATTTACCCAAATAAAGCCAGGGAGATTGGAATAAGCAAGGAGGTAAGGTTGTTTGGAGCAAATCTTCTGTATTGGCTAGATAAGAGAGGATAAGGTAAAAAGAAGAAGAAACAATATCATTTAGCTCTCAAATGGTTGAACCCATACTTGAAAAATAATTCCCCTCACAACATTCCTAAGAAAGGTTATTCGGTCTCTACTTAAAGGCCCCTAGAGAGTGAACCCCTAGCTCCTAGGGCAACCCATTCCTCTTTGGTAACTTTCAATTTTCCGAAAGATTTCATTAAATCAATTCTAAATATGTTACTTTGTAATGTCAGTCCATCGTTCCTGTTCTGCTCTCTGGGTCAAAGAGAAAAAATTTAATACCTCTCCCACAAAATGTGTCCTCAGATACTTGAAGATAGCTCCCATGACACTCCCCACTGAATTTTTTCTTCTCTGGACAAAATGTCCCAATTCTTTCAACTGATCCTCCACAGAATAGGGACTTGAGACCTTGTACCATCTTTATTGGTCTCCTATGGACATTCTCAAGCTTACTTCCTAAAATAAGTTGCCTAAAAGTACAATAACCCAAATGTGGTCTGACCAGTTATGCTTCACAAAGACATGGTGATCTATCATTTTGAAAATTTGGGGGAAAAATAATTCAACATATATTTAATGAATACCTGCTCTGTGCCCCACATTGTCCTAGGTGCTGGGAGAAAAGAAGACATGGCCCTTCTCCCTTTAAATCTATAATGTCACGATCCTTTACCTCATTATAATAATACCTAATATTTATGTAGCCAGTCACCGTGCCAAGTTACAATTATTATCTCATTGAATCCTCTCAATAACCCTGGGAGGTAGAAGTTATAAGTATCCCTATATTACAGTTGAGGAAACTGAGGCAGACAGAGAGTAAATGACTGTGTCACATGACTAGTAAATTTCAAAGGCCATATTGGAGCTCAGGTCTTTCTGATCCCATGCTATACCCTGTGCCACATGTGCCACATAATTCATACACATTACATTTTAAAATGTATGAACAGATAGTAAACATGATTAGGATTGAGAAAGACAAAAAGCACCACCGATTGGAGTAAATTGGCAAACACTTTGTAGAAGAAGGAGTTGAGACAAGTCTTAAGAAAAACCAAAGGAATTACTTCTTTCACAACTGAATACTATGAAAATATATTTAACATAATGTAGCCTATATCAGATGCTTGCTGTCTTGGGAGGGGAAGGAGGGAGATAATTTTACAAAAATGAATGTTGAAAACTACCTCTACATATTATTGGAAAAAATACTATTAAGATGAAAAAAAAAATAAAAATAAAAACATAGGAATTAGAAAGACTAAGAGACCAAGAAGAGTTATATTTCAAATTGGGGAAACAGTTGAGCCCCCAAATAGGAATAATTGTGATTCTAAACAGAACTCAAATTGATACAATGACCAACGATTTCAGATGCTTGGGCTGCCTCTAACCTCTTAATAGAGAGATGATGGACTGTAGGTACCGAATGAGGCATGCATTGTTAGAGCCAATGTTTTCAATTCAATAGGCAATTATTAAGCTCCTATGGTGTGCCCTGGCAATCAGGGCACAAAGTCAAAAGTGACGTAGTCCCTACCCTTAAGGGACCTTATGTTTTCTTGGAGGGGAATATCATGTATGCAGATAACAATGTATAAAAACCATATGAAGTAGGCAGGCCAGTAACAATTGGGGGAACCATGAAAAGCCTTTTGTAGAAGGCGACACTCAAGTTTAGTCTTAAGGAGGACTATGGCGTCGAAGGGACCAAGAGGAAGAGGAATTTTTCAGACATGGGAGACAGAGTATGTAAAGATTAAGGGCTAAAAATGGAGTATTCAGTTAAGAGAACTGCAAGTAGGTCAGTCTGGATAGTGGATGAAGTGTGTGAAGGTGAGTAATGTATAATCATTCAGCCTAGAAATATAAGCTGGTGCCAGCCAGATTGCAAAGGGCTTTAAATACCAAACCTGGTTGGGGTGAGGTGAGGAGTGGAACTAAGATATTTTATTCTGTGCTTTAGAAATAGTAATAATAATAATAATAATAATAATAATTACAATAGCTAGCATTTTCTACAGCACCTATGTGCTTAGCACTTTCCAAATAATATCTCATTTGATTTTTCATAGCATCCCTGGGAGGTAGGTGCTATTATTATTCCCATTTTTGTGGTTGAGAAGACTGAGGCAAATAGAGATTAAATGACTTGTCTAGACAGGTAGTAGATGTCTAAGGCTGAATTGGAATTCGGATCTTCCTGACTCCAAATTCAGCTCTCTATATACATTGGAGTAGGTTGGAGAAATCTAGGTGAGACCTGATGAGGGCTGCAACTGGAATAATATTGAAACGAGGGGACAAGAAATAGACATATGCGAGATCTTGTAGCAGTAGAAGCAACTTGGCAACTGATTTTAGATTGGGGTCTGCCCTTAACTGTATATTGGTGTTATAAAGCAGGGTTCTGTGGATGAGAGTTGTCACTTGCAAATGATACCAATGATTACAAATGTATCATCACACATCTCTACATATATTTATATATACATACATAGATATATACATATAATTAAAAATTATACCTTCATATATTTCTATGTATATGCACTTATAGAACACTCCTTGATGGATGTGTGGGAGAAAGTAACAAGAATGGCCCAAGTGTGGAGCATACATTTGGGAAATAGCCTGACCCTGCTTTGCCAATCCAACCTTATGAAAGGCCTTGAATTCCAGGAGGAGGAATTTGGACTTGCTCCAGTAAGAAATAGTGGACCTTTGTTGGGTTATTAAGCAGGGGAGTGACATGCTAAAGCAATGTTTTAGGAAGATTAATCTACCGGGGGTATGCAAAATGGATTGGAGGGGAGAGACCCCAGAGGAAGTGAGCCCTATGAAGAGACTACTGAAATGGGGGGGATCAGTGGGAAGAGGAGCATAAACAAGGGGGGGGGGGGGCTGGTGGCTGGTGGTGGGAATGGAGGAGGAGAGATGAGTTGCTTACGTGCTGATGTTTTTGAGTTATGTCTGAGCCCTGACTGCTGGGCCACCAACTGCTAGTGCAGCATCATTGAAGGGAGAAGCATATTTTTACTGTCACATCCATCTTTTTTACCATTAGCAGTCCCTTCTAGGATAGTCACATTCAGAATCCTCAAGGAGAAACTGAGTAGGGGGACTTTTCTCTTCAGGAAATTTAAAGGGGAGAACCTTGGAATGACTTGCTTAGTAGAGAGAGAGAGAGAGAGAGAGAGAGAGAGAGAGAGAGAGAGAGAGAGAGAGAGAGAGAGGAGGGTGCAGCTTCATAATGAAGAGTGTATATAGCTTAAGCAAGGGACCGAAAAGGTCATATAGGTCTTCAAACTCAGGTTATAAATCATGTGCTTAAATTCCCACACCTCTGTCAATCCTCTCTTTTGGATCTATGGTCAATTCAAGAAAGATCTTATTGTTAGGAGTGGAATCTTCTTCTAAAATTTAGTTCTAACTTGATCTGAGAAGAGAGGCGAAAAGAACATAGACTGAATATTTCAAACAGTGTCATCTGGCCCATGGAACCAGGAAGAAAAAAAATGTTCTTTTGTAAATGATGGTTTTCGTCTCCACAGATTAACTTCCAGCCGTCTGATCTATTTCCTGAGCTCCTCATCTTTTTTATCTTGTTGTCTCTGTAGTTAGAAGTACAATCCAATAGCAATATTATTTTTGTTCTGCCTCAATGATTCAATTCAATTGTTTGTATTTGTTAAACATCCCCTATATCTCAAGGACCATGTGGTATTGGGAATGAAAAGACAAAAGTGAATTGGTCCCTGTCCTCAAGGAGCTTAAGGTGCTCCTGGGAGACTGGGCTCTGTGATTCCTTAAAAATAGATTTTTATTGGTATCATTTGTTATTGCCTACATCCCCCCCCCATCTTTCACATCTCACCTCCCAGACACTCAGATCTTAGAACAAAAAAATTTTTTAAAGAAAAGACAGAGGAAAAAATCAACAAAACCAATCAATACATTAAAAAAGTGAGGTTACATGTGATATTTCATTCTCATCTCCCCTGCCCCCATCTCTACAAAGGAATCACTGAGAAGTGTCTTAAATCTCTCTTTGGGACTAAATAGCAGATGTGTTCTGCATTGTTTTTCCAGGAGTGGGGAGAGAATTTATGAGGGTCTATCTTCATACCATCATTTCTTTATTGCCTTTGGTCCACATTTAGAGATACAATCCTTAGACATGAAATCTGTAACCAAGGCTAAATGGCCCTTTCTTGGATTAGGTCCGTGGTCTTAGCCTCAAAGCACCATTCTCCAGTCAAACAGCCTTTGTATTTCTGTACTCCCAGAGATCTATGCTCTCATTTGGGTGGGTGGGTGGGATTCCCTCTAACAATGTGATTTGCCACAGTATGCTATCATGGAAAGCATATTTAATTGTGTGAGGGCCTGGGTTCAAATCTTACCCCTACTATTTAGTGTCTGTGTGACCTTAAGCAGGTTGTTTTACTACTTCTCTTGAGCTCATTTTCCTTATTGGTAAAGGTCTCTTCCTGTCCTAAATCTGTGATTTCTGTGACCGTGTGAGCCATTCAAGTCTGCCATCATTTGCAACTCCTGCACCTGTCCTGTCATAAGTTCGCCATAACAAAGCCACCCTAACCATTGTGTTAGGGGCTTTCTGAACACTCTGTTGATAATGTTAACCTTAAGCTTTCCCCTTAATTCCTATCTACTCTATAAAAGCAAATCATGGTGTCAGAATTTGAACTTAAGTCTTCAGACTTCAAGTCCAGTACTCAGTCTACTGGTCTCTGGTGATTCAGTCACATAATAGTCCCTGGAAGTACAAGGGTGAGGATGGGGGTGGGTGTAGTGAGGGGATATTCTTGCATTTCATTTTGCTTTTGCCTCTTACTTCAATCCACTTTTCTTTTTGTGTGTTCATAATTTGAAATGCAATGGTTTAGTTAAAAAAGAGAGTATGCTTTGTAAACAGCAACAGTATACCACCTGAGATAAAGACATCCTTTCCTAGATAGAAGTGATGTTTCTGCTTTCCCCACAGCATGGTGCTATCTATAAAATGAGTGGCTGGTGTGGGGAGTCAAAAGATAATTTTGCGATTCGAGAAGAGCAATTTGGGTTTTTCAGAGCAGGTAAAATAATGGCTTTGTCTGGGATGGGATAGGATCTAAACGGAATGAAATCATGGGCTTAAAAATGGTTGCAATTTGCCTCGGAGGAGCTCCAGCCATAAGAATGAAGATCTAGGTGTCTGAAGTCACTGTTATCCAAGGGACTTCATATTTCACTGAGGATCCAGACATCCCAGAGAGGGAAGGAATAGTGTAGTATTTTCTTTGTTGTAAAAATGGAAAAGCCAAGGCCCTGTGGAAGAACAAATCCTTGGGAGGGTCACACTACAATAGACCAGGGCTGGGCTGCCCATTTTGATTCACAAAAATTGCATGTTGTTTGTCATTTGTATTCTTGTACTTTGTTACAATTAGAAAAAAAATTAAGAAACACTCTGAGGATTTCCCTTTTCTGGCATCCAAATAAGTTTTCCTACTTAATCATAGCTACTGGTCGAGAATGCTGAAAGATCAGCGCATGAGACTCCCGAAAAAGCAAAAACTCCAAAGTCTTTCTGTGGCGTGTTTGTGAAGCCGTTATGGTGACATTGATCTATCTTTACTCTGATAGAATCCTAGTCTATAGTTAGAAGGTGCCTTAGACCTTAGAGGTCATCTAACCTATACCCATCATTTTACAAAGGAGGAAACTGAGACCCAGAGAAATGTGGTTTGCACCAAGACAAGCAATTAAGACCATAGGATTTCAATCTAGAAGAGACCTTAGAAACTTGTCTAATCTCCTCATTTTAACATAAAAGGAAACTGACAACTAGAGAGGTAAAGCATCTTGTCTAGGGTCACACAGATAGTGATAGATTGTATTTCGAGTGCATTTTGAATCTGAAGATTTCCATGGAAGAAACTGGGAACTCTTTCCACTGCACCATTGGGATGCTAAGGAATCTTTAATGGTTGCTATTATGATTATTAATGTATTTATATACCGGAGAAGGAAATGGCAAACCACTCCAGTATCTTTGCCAAGAAAACCCCCATGGACAGCTTTACTGTGCTATGGTCCACAGGGTCACAATGAGTCAGGCATGACTGAGTGATCGAACGACTATCTTTTATTTGTTCACATCTGGCATTCAAGCCAGATCTAGTTGGGGTTTGCCTTATTTTTTGAGAACAGTATGCATTCAGCAAATCATACCATGATGCTTTAATTCAGTCATTGACAATGCCATTGATAGCACTGACCAGTGTGTACTGTACACAGAGGAAAGGCAAGATTGGAGAAAACAGTTGGAATGTGAAGCTTGTTCAGAACTGAACTTCAACTGCTGTGCCCCTTCTCCATTAGCACCAAAGGTCAAACCATGCTTTTTTTCAACTGGGGATTCAGAAATCTTTCCAACTGATCAAGGATGTCAGGATCACTGCAGACACCAGATGTTTGATTTAGACTCATTCCGTTAGTTTTGCTTGCTCGCTTCCTGGCCTGACTCATGGTCTGATCACCCCCTCTCCCCCCTTTCCCCCCATTCCATTCAAAACATCTATTGGAAATGAAAGTCATATTCACTCAGAGTATGGCAAAACTGAGATCATTGGAATTCAGGTTAAAAGTATAGGTTTGAAATACATGCAAGGAGCCTTCTTTAATCCTAAAAGACACAAAACAGATCAGGAATAATGGAAAATGAATTTTGACCTCCCCCCCCACCGAAAATCAGAGAATGGCTTGTGCTACTCCCATTCAGCAATGCTAAGGAAGTCTTGAGGGGTATCCAGTGCTTGGACTGTTGGCTTTAAAAAGGAAGCCAATGCCTCTTACTTTGGCAAAGGATGTTTGTTCTTTAAGGAGTAGTTATATCAACTCTGTCCTTGTCTTAATTCACTTAATAAATAATTCTGCTATTAAAGTTTGCTAAAGTAAATGGGAATTCTGTTTTGCAGTTAGTCACAGAAAGGCAGAGTGCTTTGATAATGATTTTTTTTTCTTGTCCTGGGGTCCCTCTTTCTCTGAATGACGTAGTCACCAAATTATTAGATGGCACAATGGGTAGAGTGCTGGCCCTGAAGTCAAAAGGACCTGAGTTCAAATCCAGCCTCAAACACTTACTAACCTTGGATAAATCACTTAACCCAGATTGCTTTGCATCCAGGACCAGCTCCAGTCGTCCTGATTCAGATCTGGCCACTGGACCCAGAGGGCTTCAGAAGAGAAAGTGAGGCTGGTGACTTAGCACAGCTCCCTGTCACTCAAATCCAGTTCATGTGCATGTCATGGCATCACCTCCCTGACATCTTGGTTGAAAATAAAGGACAAACATCAGCTTATCTGAATTTTAAGGAAAATAGGCATACATTATAAACACAGCAGATGCTTTTTTGGTACTTGTAAGCACTCTAGATGAGAAGAGGAAAGTACCTTAGAGATCCTCTCGATCAACCTTCTTATTTTACTAAGGAAACTGGGGTCCAGAGATATGTTAACTTTTGATAAAGTCAAATTGCTCTCCTCACTTTTTATCTTAAGAGGAGAATGCCTGTCTGTCTGTCTGAAAGTTCTTAGATGAAGGAACTTGGTGGCTTTTTTTCCCAGGCGGTAAAAACTGACCTATTTAGGGTGAGGGGTGAGAATAAGGGAAGGGAGTGCTCAAAAGTCAGATCAAGAGTTCAAATACAAGTCGTAACATTGATCTCAGAGGAAAAGAAAAAGGATTGTTCATTCCTACTTGTTATTATGCTATAAAACCCCTCTTTACAACATTTCCATTCATAACATTTTCCTGAGTATGACTTTTGTCTTGGAAAGGTTGGGGCTCATGCCCACACATTCCTCCTTAAAATATGGCTCCATTTATTGGATTTTCTTTTCCCAGGCCATTAGGGTGCTTAAGGGAATTCATTATGCTACAGAGAAAAGAGAGACTCCCAAATAGAAAGAGAATTTGCTTGGAATGCTAGAGAAATTCTTTCATAGAAGGGAAGAGCATTTAGCTAACTCACAAATCTATATTCTCTTTATGTATCTATTGTCAGGGTATGGTCATTTTAGTTCACTTAGGATCCTTTGCCTTGATTATAGGTGTCAGGATAGAAAATATTTACTGAGCTTGTATTCCTGCTGTTATATACAGACTGCATGGATTTCAAACGTATCTATAAAAGTCAAAAAACATTTTTATTTCTTTCTGTGCCATGTTGACTTGTAGGATGCTAGGATGGGAAGCCTTTTTTTAAATTTACTTTTAAAAATAAATTTGTATTTATAGCTTCTGTTTCTTACATTATTCCTTCCTCAACCCCACACCCTTCTCAGAGAGTCATTCCATGTAATAAACAATAGTTTTTAAAGAAGACAAAAATCATCTCAACTGATTGAAACAGGGGAAAGGTCCAAAAATATGTGCAATGTACAACACCTGTGACCCTTTCTCATATCTTTTCATTCAAGTCCCATTAGATCTTTATAATTTTGTTACATTAACTTTTTTTATTTTTCACTTTTGAACTGCAATGAGGTTAAGTGACTAATCCAAGGCTGCACAGCTAAGTAGGTATTAAGTGTCTGAGACTGGATTTGAACTCAGGGGCTCCTGACTCTGGGGCCCATGCACTGTCTACTGTGCTACCTAACTGCCCCTACGTTAACTTACAATATTTTGCTGTGCAGTTCTATTTTCCATTTACATTATTGTCATTATTATGTATCTGGAGAGAGTTAGACTGATTTTGTGAAATTCTGCTTCATTTAAATCCAATTCACAAGCAGTCAAAACATTGCCCTTGTGATATCATTGGTTCTCTTTGGCAACTAAGCATGAACAATAACATTGTTTTATGGCTCTTCTCACTTCTGCATCAGTTCATATAGATCATTCCATGCTTCTCTGTATTCATCACATTCATAATTTCTTACAGTACAGTAACATTCCATTATACCATAGCTTGTTTAGCCATTCTCTAGTTTATGGGCATTTCTCCTTTATTATTTAAAAAAAACCCTCATTCTATAAATATTTTAGTGTATATGAGGACTTTCTTCTTATTGATGGCTTCCTGGAGTCTCTAGTTCATTTGACTAACTTTATTTGTATAATTCCAAGCTGCTTTCCAAAATGCTTTTAATGTGCCAGAGCTCCACCAACAATGGGGTTTGGTGTGTTTTGTGATTCCACAACCCTCCAACATTAATTTAATTTTTCTGTCATTTTCCCCAATTTGTAAGGTATGAAGTATCAGGGTTGTTTTGATCTACATTTCTCTTATTTTGGAGTTTTCTTTCAGTGGTTATGAATACTTGGTAATTCTTCTTTTAAGAACTTTTTGTTCAGATTCTTTGTTTATTAAATTGGGTACCAAAGCCTGATCACATCAATTTATGCAAAGATTTTTTTCCTACCCAACCACTTCCCTTCTTATCCCAGATAAGATCATTTTGTCTGTGCAGGCACTTTTCAGTCTCAAGTCATATTTTATCTTTTGTAATTATATCTGTCTCTTGTTTGCCTAAGAATACATCTCTTTTCCATAGTCTTGAGAAGTGTGTGATCTGTTTATTTTCTAATTTTTATAGTATAATCTTTAACCTTAAATCACTTAACTATTTAGAATGTATTGTGGAATGTGATATAAAGTGTTGGTCTAATCCTAATTTCTGCCAGACTGCTACTCCAATTTTTCCATTTTTTTTTCCTTTTTTTCTGAAGTCATTTATATTTTCCACTTTATCAAACACTGGGCTACTGAGTCCTATTGTTTCTGATTTTCCTTTCTTAAGTCTGTTATACTGGTTTATCTTTCTATTGCCTTTTAACTAATAGATAGTTTTGATGACTGCTGCTTTACAATATTTCATTTATGGAAAGGGAATTTCCTCTTTGTCCATACTTCCTTCATCACTTTCCTTAATAGTCTAAATCTTTTATTTTTCCAAATGAATTTTGTTATCATTTCATCAAGTTCTAAAAAGTATTCCTGCAGTAATCTGATTGGTATAGTATTAAAATGTAAATTAATTTGGGTAAAATTGTCATTTTTATTATACTGACACAACCTAGTCATAAGCACGGAATATTCCTCTGGCTATTTGAAATGTCTTTTTTTATTTCTTTAAAGTGCACTTTGTAAACTCATCTATATAAATCTTTTGTATGCTTTAGTGTGATAATCCCTAGATATTTTATGTATTTTATAGTTATTTTAAATGGGATTTCCATTTCTATTATTGCTTTTTGTTACTATTATATATTATGGAGAAAAATATTGCTTTTATATATTATATAGATAAAATAGATTCATCTGATATCATGTGTGTGATTCAACCATAGTGGGACCTCCATCTCTGTCTATCTAAAGAGAAAAATATTTCATTTTCTATTCTCTGAAACTACTGTTGGTTTTCCAGATAACTGTAGTTTGGGTTCCTTTTGTTGATCTTTTCATCTGCATCATTATTGTCATTGTGTGTACTCTTATTCTAATTATATTTATTTTACTCTGCATCAGTCATACAAATCTTCCCATGTTTCTCTAAACTCCTCATCAGATTTATTTTTCTCAAATACTTTGTTAATCTGATTTCCCAGGTTTGTGTGCAAGGAATCCAAACAAACAGAAGCCCTCATTTGGTTTGAGTTCACATGCTCCTTTCCCTTCCACTCTGTCTTAGGTTAAAAAGATGCTGATTATGTCCAAGTCACAGGGTAATGTACACTTCTGACCTTCCCTGGGCTCCCATAAATCTCGCTACTGCTGAGAGGCTGAGGTTTTGTTCTTCACTTAGCACAAAGCATGCCTACTTTCTAAGCCACTCCACAGAGCAGACAGAAGAGACACAGTGCAAACTGTGTGTGGGGCTGCTTGGGGGAGGGCTGCTGAGGACCTTGGCCTTTCTAAGAATGTGGAGAGGTGGAGTCTGTAGAACACTTTGTTCTTTTCTGGAGGATCCTCAATTCTCTGTGTAATATCAGACACATAGTTGCTAACATGACCCACTTTGGCAGAAGAACCTGAAGATGCTTTTTTTGATGAAGAAGAGGCTTAGGGTTATAAGTATAGTGAAGAAAATAAACAGGACCATAATTTTGGTCCTAGATGTACATGCAGAATGAGGTACTGCATGGGGTGATATCCAAGGACCTTCCTGCTCAAAAAATGTCTAGGGTGAGTGATAAGTGGGCCTATGTCCAATTAGTTGAACCGGAAATTAAGCAGGGTGCTAAAATAGACTTACCTCATGGGAAATACAGTTTCTGTTGAACCCCAGGCTTTCATCAAGTCAATCACAAATCCAACTCTCAAAAGGAAGTGGTTCATATAAGTTTTATAAATAAGTCCAGGGAAAGCTCAGAGGTCCAGAGGGAAAGTGTTAGATTTAGAGCAAGAAAACCTGGATTGGGCAGGTCACTTCCTCTCCCTAGACCTTAATTTCCTCCATTGTAAAATGAGGAATTTGGACTCTTTAAGTGGCTTCCAGCTCTAAAGCTACAATTCTATCCTATGAATGGCAGACATTTGATTAGAAAAGAGACGATATAAAGAAATGGACCTTCTTTTCCATTGTGGAAAGAGACTCAATAGCTGTTAAGTGTGTAAGTTGAGGATTTGACCAAGTTTCACAAATTCTCTTCCAGTATCTATTTGAGTGCCAGATTTACAGCTTTTCCTAGTTATTTCCTGGGGTGGTTTTGAGTCTTTTTTTCCCACACCATGATGTGTCCAGTTTCCCCAGCTCTCATGTCCTACTCCCTCCCACCATTTTTTTCCCTCTGCATTCACTTGGTTGTACAAATTTGAGGCCTCTTATCAATTGGCCCATTCTTGCCTGCCATTGGCATCCCATTCAAACTACTCACGCTGTCTCTAGGCAACTATCTTGAGTGACTGGATGCTTTCTGTGTTTGCCATTGATGCAATGTGTCTTAGGCCCATTATCTGTTCCCTGTTCCCTCCTCCCCCTCGCCATCCTGTGGTGGTTGCTGCGTGTTTTCCTGTTGTTGTTTGTGTTTTATTTTTAGTCAGAGGGGAAGGGAGGAATGACTCTGAGAAAGGGGAGGAGAAAGGCCCTCCAGTCTTCTCCCCTTTACTGAGCAAGGCATTTAACCGTGCCAGCTTTTTACGTCTAAGAAATGTTTCGGTGGTGCCAAATTCTGAAAGAAGGAAACTGCAAGAGCAAGAGTTACAAAAATAAAGTGTAGCCTTTCAAGGTTTGGTTCAAGGCCACCTCTTCAGGGAGCCTTTCCTGATTGCTCTGGTTGTAAGTGCTATCTATACCCCCATTAGTATATATTTATTTTATATTCATTTATCTGTGTATGTGTTGTTTCCCACAGTAAGCTGTATGGTCCTTCAGGAAGGTTTTTGTCCCTGTCTAACAGTGGGCCTAGCAAATATTGGTGCACCATAAATTCACACACCCTTAAGATATCTGAGATGCTATCCTTTACCAATTTCCCACCATAAGCAAGATGCAATAGATCTTGGGATTGACAATGCTTTGTGTTTTGTTGGTCTTTGACCACTATTTTCATTTTTCTGCTTGATTGATGACATAGCAGAGAGGAAGAGAAGCATTTTGGAAGGAGAGGCCGGGGAGACAGATTTTCCAAGAACCTGAGAGGACAGCTTTTCTCAAGAACAACAACCATTCCCCAGACCAGATACTACAGTATGATCAAGACAGAGAAGGAGAGTAAATTCAGCTTTGTCTCTCTATATTAATGACAATCACATTGGTTATAAAGGCAGAAAACATCAGAGTCTCAGCCTATCTCCAATGCTTACTAGCTTTGTGACCCTGGACAAGTCATTTAACTTCTCTGTGACTCAGTTTCCTCATCTTAAAATAAGGATGTCAGACTCAGTGCCCTCTAAGATTCCAATCAGTTCTAAATTCATGATCCTTGAATCCCCCCAGATGCAGAATTACTATATAGGCTCTGGGTGTGGGGGTGATGTTTGGGAGGTATCTGATTCCATGGGAAGGTTTTCCTGATTTAATGTCTATCATACCAGCTGTTGCCCTGTCTTTATATAAGCAGTTGATGATGATATTTGAAGTCCAACGGACAGAATGCTAAGGCAGGGCCTAACTGTCATGGAGAAAATGAGAGGAAACACAGAATTATGCCAGGCAGTCTTAATGATCTCTTATCAGCTCCAACTTTCGTTAGCAATGTGAAAGATGCACTCTGCTGTCTAATTTACCCTGGCAACCCGAGCATGAACACTTCATTCTTTTGCCAGGGAGCCGTGGGAAATGATGAAGACAGTTCTATTTTTTTTTTCTAATGAGTTTTTTATTATTATTATTCCCCCCCCTCCTGCCCCCCCCCCACCGGACACACACCTCTGAGTATGAATGATCTCTGTTGATAGGGCAGATTCCATGTAAGGCAGTTGCTCTCAAAAATAAACAATGTGATGGGATTGATGAATGATACAACAACAGGAGGTGTTATGGGAAAGGGGACTGGATTGGAAATCAGTGAACCCAAGTCCAGATCTCCGCTCTGCTCTTCTGTTTATTATTCCCTGCATGACCTTGAGCAAGTTAGCCTCTCTCTTGGACTAAGTTTCCTCATCTATAAAAAAAGAGGGTGAACTAGATAATTGTTCAAGTCTCTTCTAGCCCTAAGACCAGGATCCTGTGGGGAAGTCTTAAGTTTAAAAAGTGTCCCAAATGGGGCTTCAGAGTCATTACTGAAAGTGTAGATGACTCCAAAGGTAACGGACCGAAAGTGTGCATTGAAGTCTATACTCTCATCCATAGCCGTGTGAGAATTTGGTAGATTTAACTCTGTTTCTGGCTTCTAAGATAGGGTTCTCTTCAGTGTGGGCAAGGGGAAGTGGAGCAGTAGAGAATTTGTGAAGTCATCATAATGTTTACAAAAGAACATCCCTAAAACATTTATATTCCCCATTTTGCTGTTGAAAAGCTGAAGGCAAACACAAGTTAAGTGACTTGTCCAGGGTCATACAGCGAGTGAATGTCGGAGCCTGGATTTGAACTGGGATATTCTTGATTCCAAGAGCCACATTCTATCCACTATGCCACCTGGTTGTCTCTGTAGTTGCCACATGAAGACAATGTGGGGTAGTGACTAGGATTATAATGGACTTGGTGATAAGAAGGTCTGGGTTCAATTGTCATCTCTGATTCTTATCAGCATCAGCTTCCTCATCTCTAAAATCATAGGAATCATACCTTACAGGGCATTACTAAAAGTGCCATTGAAATACTGGCCTTCATCATCACCATCATCATTTTGATAATTATTGTTATTATAGGAGGGATTGTGAGGCCTCCTGCTGTGGAAATGGGCTGCTGAACAAAGGGAGAGAACTCTAAGTTATCCTTCTTCTACTTCATTGTGAGAGGGAACTCAAGATGTTCTATCTTCCCCCACTATGTTTCTCTTTAAGTTTAAATTTAAAAGGTATTCCAAACAGGCCTGTACAGAGTGATCTAGAGGAGTGGGTTGCCTTGGCAGGAAGTTGAGCCATATTTCTATTTTGAACAACAGAAGATGGAGGACTGCCTCGTTCATCTGGCATGTGCTGAGGTTGGCTACTAACCCAGCTGACAGGGCCAGCCCAGATTCCCCAGCATATATCTGAGGGCATGTTGGCGAATCTGTGCTAGGAATGATCAAGATTCTTTAGGCCTCTTTTCCGGCAACACTCATTATGGGAACTGATTTCAAAGTCACAAGAGATGGCATGTCCCTTCCTCCAGGAAGGAGAGAGGGTTGAATGGGGAGGCTCAGTGGGGTTTTTTTCTCTTTCATACACTGTGGCTTCTGTTGAGGTTGCAGGAAGACATAGAAAAGGCAATGCTGATCATTAAGAACTGATTTCTAATGGGAAATTTCAAGTTTTAAACATATTACCAAGCAAAACTCAAGGACATTATTAAAATAGTATGTCACTATAGCCTACACATGTAGATATGTATATACTTACATGTATGTATTGGTGGTTATGGTATGTGAACACATGTGGGTGTATGTATTGTCGAATGAATTCTTTGTAAAATACCTTTTATAAAGTTTCATGACAAGAAAAGCTGATCATTATATGGCTTTCAAAGCATTTCACATAGATGATCTCGTATGAGTTTCATAATAACACATGAGGTTGGAACTATGCACATTAATACCACTGCCAACCTTATTTAGTAACATTAGACAACTGAGTCTCTAAGAGGTGAAAAGACTCACTCATGGTTATCTGGAAAGGAAGCAGTTGAACCAGGTCTTCTATCATGGACCTCTGCCTCCCCTGCCAGCATACTTGTCTGTTGATCACATTGCATTTCATAGGATGGAATTCCATGATGAAATGGAATGTCAGGTTTGAACCGGGGGAAAAAATGAAGTTCTAGAAGGGTCTGATAAATTACTGTTCAAATCGAAAATTGTATCTCCCTCAAGTACTACATATTCCCTATGACTTTGTCCCTTCATATTCAAGATAAAACAGACAGTAGAGGAGGTACCCTCTCTGTGACCATCTGGACATCTGGGTTAGAAAAGGACTCTGGGATTGCTGCTACAAAGCTCATGTACCACAAGCCTTCCCAGAATGATTAACACCTATTGATGCATGCCTGCCAGAAGCTTCCACCTGCTACAATTCAACCTATATGCATTTTTTTTGTAACAGAGGGACTGGGAAACATCCAGAGATAGCCTTGCATACAGGGAAAGTAGCACAGAAGAAAAAAAAAAGCAAGAGACTTGAGACCTTCTTTCCTGACCACATGTTTTCCTAATGTGTAACCTACTACATATATGTGTCCTATACATGCCCACTCTTCTTCCCGATGGTGCATGTTTTGTAGGAAAGGATGTCCCAATTTGGGGGGAGGAAGTGTTTATTTCATTAAATGACTTTGCTTTGAATTAATTCTAACTTATGACTGACTATACATTAGGTGGAGATCATGAGCTCTTGTTTTGAGTAGATGTCTACCCACAAAGTACCTTAAACCTAGAGTGGCCTTGTCTGGGGGACCCACTTATATGAGTTGGGGGTACCCTGAGAGCTGGTTCTAAGTTTGGGAACCTCTATGGGTTCTAATGATTTCCCTAGTAGTTTTAAGCCACTGTCTGCTACAAGCTGCTATTTGTATCGAGAAAAAAGGAGAACTAGGCCTTTTTTCCTGTGACCCTGTAGTTATTAACATCCTGGGGCTACCACACTCAGAATCTCCTTGCTAATTACCCTCTCTGGCTCAAGCTTCCCCAGTCCTGCAGCCTCTGCCATTTCTTTGTTGGGTTAGCGGTAATTTGGGTCAACTTCTTCTCTTCTGGTTTTCCCCTGACTTTTTGGTTTTTGAGTGTTCCCCTTTTTCATGGAAGAACCCACTGCTTCCATTATAGACACATAGCCCTACTGGCTTAAGGAGATAATTAAGAATAGGGTCATAGCAGACTCTAGAGGGAAGGTTGCCTCTGAAAGCCATAAGGAAACTTTACATCCTGGCTTATGTTCTTGCGAAAACTAATAAAAGAGTTTATCAATTTTGAAAATTAATTTCCCTTCTCAATGACACCCTCTCCTCCATAAACCATCCATAGACTTGAATCGAAGAAGCATAGATAAGGAAAACAAAATATCTCACTAACTGTGTCTAACAATATATTCCTTAATTTACATCCATGGTTCACCACCTTTCTACCAAGAGGAAAGAAGTGGTCCACTGAAACAATGTTCATGGCATTGATCAGAGTTATGAAGTGTTTCCATGTTGGTTTTGTTTACCTGAGTATGCTTAGTGGCTATATTTTTTAATTTTACATCAGTTCTCCCAAATCCTTTCAGATTTCTTTGAATTCTTCATATTCATTATGTCTTGTCTCATGGTTCAATGACATTTCACTACATTTATATACCACAATTTGTTAAACTATTCCCAAGTCAATGTATACCCATCTTGTTTACAAGTGTGTACTATCACAAAAACATGGCAGAAATATTTCCATCTATAACACCTTCCTTCTTCTTTGACTGTCTTGGAATATATACATCACTTATAATGTTCCTTGCTGCTCCACATCCTGCCCTGATCCCCAGGCACTTTGATCTTGCTGCCCATGAACCTTCTAAAATTCTGCACTTCCAATGACTCAACCATTTCTGGGGGGGGGGCGGTAATCCCTCACACTTCTACTTTCAATATCGCCAAATCTGCAATTGCCCCTTCCAAAAGCAATGACCCATCCTTTCATCTTTTTCCTACTATCATTTCTTCGGTACTTACTCTTTTATCGTCATTTTGGCCTCAGATGCCTGATTCAATTCCTGATCTTTTAGACAATCTAATCCATGTATGACTTTCTATCATATAACTGTTTTGTTGAAGCCATCAGAAATGAGCTCTCTCATCCCTCCTCTGTGCCTCAGAACCTCTCTGTGTCCTTATCCATTCTTCTCCTTCCTTACCATCTCAAAGAATGATCAATTATTCTCCTTGCCAAAGGTCACTCCCCACCTGGTTCTGGGATCATGTATTTCCTCTCCTATTCTTTTTTGCCTATCAACATGTTCAAATTGTATCTATCCTGACAGCAGTACCCATTCTATCCATTGTCCTGTCACTCCCCTCCCCTTAACTGGCACATTCTAGAAACAACAACCTACCATCTCTGCTTACCCTTGACCTTAGGGGTCTTTCCAAGAATTTTTAACTTTGGGTCTTGACCTGCTTTATTTTCACTATTTTGATAATTCTTTCAATATACTTGGCTTCCTTTTTATCCTATGCACTTCAAATATTAATAATAACTGTCATTTATAGAACACATTAAGGTTTGCAAAGCACTGAATATATCAATTATCTAAATTCATCCTGTGAGGTAGGTACTATTTTTATCAGCATTTTACAGATGAGGAAACAGAAGCTGAGAGAGACTAAGGTATTTCACTGAAATCACACAGCTAGTGGGTATCTGAGACTAGACTCAAACTCAGGTCTTTCTGACTCCAAGTCCAATGCTCTTACTCACTGTGCTACCTAGCAACCTCTATTATTTTGATTATTTTTTTGGTTATTTTTGCAAGGCAGTGGGACTAAAAACTTGCCCAAAGTCACACAGCCAGGTAATTGTTAAGTAGCAGAGGCCAGATTTGAACTCAGGTTCTCCTGATTCCAGGGTTGGTGCTCTATCCACCGTGCTACCTAGCTGCCCCCATACTCTATTATTTTGAAAGGAGATCCATGGACTCCTCACAATCAAAGAAACAAGATGCACAAAGAGGAAAAATTAAGAAACTCTACTTTATATCTGTTTCTACCTCTACAATATACCAGTCAGTTATCAGAGTCTCTACTTGAAGTCTTCCTGTGATGGGTAGCTCATTACCTGACATGGCAGCCCAATTTACTTTTGGAACATTCCAATTAAAGGTTTTCCTAATACTGGACTGGCATCTGCTTCTGTAACTTTCACCCATTGTTCCTAGTTCTTCTCTGTGGCAGCAAGTAAACCAAGTTCAAATAATAATAACTTAAATGATTGCTTGAGTAGAGAGAAGGGAATGGATGCGAGAGATGTTATGAAGGTAGTAACAACAGGTTTTGGCAATGGACTGGCTATGTGGGGTGAGGAGAACAGATTATTAAGGCACTCTGAGACTGCAACTAGAAGAATGATGGTGTCCTGTAAAGAAATTGGTGCACATCAAACAAACAAATGACTTCCACCCATCATCTCTTTTTGATCACTGCTTCTCTTTAGAAAAAAGGAATAGAGGGGCAGCTAGGTGGCGTGGTGGATAAAGTACCGGCCCTGGAGTCAGGAGGACCTGGGTTCAAATTTGATCTCAGACACTTAATAATTACCTAGCTGTGTGGCCTTGGGCAAGCCACGTAACCTTGCAAAAAAAAAAAAAAGCCTAAAAAAAAAAAAAGAAAGAAAAAAGGAATGATTGAAACCATTTACCTTTCTACAGTACTTCAATCTTCACAATTCTTTAATGGAGGTAATGCCAGAATTCTAAGCTGATGATTTGTGAATGAAAAATATCAAGGTTCAGAAAGATTGAATGACTTCCTCAGAGTTATGGAGTTAGATATGGCATTCAAACCCAGGGCTTCTAACTTCACATCCAGAGTACTATGGGTTATACCAAGGAATGCAGAGATCACCCTTTTAACAGTATTTTGAACCTTCTTCTTCATACATTGGTGCCAAATTAACAAGTTTATAGTTTGCAGGCTTACCCACTTTCCTATTTTGAAAAAAAAAAAACAATCACACATCCCAATAATTAAAACTGTAAAACATGCATGGTTGTCCAGAATGATGGGCATATTTTCACTCCTGCCCCAACTCTCCCCACCCCCATTGCTGAATAGAACCATTCAAATAGAGGGATCATTGCCAGAAAAGGTTCTGCAGTGCCGTCATCTGGACCTGGGGCAAGCCAAAAATTGCTGAGTACCTCCCCAAACCCCTTTAGTCTGAGAAGTTTAGTTCATACCAAGATCCCGACCAAGAAAAATTGGATGAAAGCAAGGAGGTAACGAGAATGGTCACTGGATATAGCTGTAACTACAAAAACAAATAGACTAAGACTATTCTTTGAGAATCTTCGTCGACTGTAAACTATAAAACTTTGCATAGTGTTTTATTTCTGAACCCCTCTATGGTAAATACCCAGTGTATATTCCCTAATATTATTGGATAGTTGGTTCCTTTAGTATGCTGTTCTGTTATCCGAGAACAAGGGAATGGATTGGATGAAGAGAATCCCTGCCCTTTGAAATCCCCAGTTTGGGAAGGGAGAGAAGTTATAGCAACACCATTACTAGAACTATGCTCCCAAAGCAATGCAAGAAAGAAAAAAGATCCTATATATACAAAAATGTTTATAGCAGCAGTTTTTTTGTAGTGGCAAAACAGTAGAAACTAATGGGGTATCCATCAGTTGGGGAATGATTGAACAAAATATAGCATATAAGTATAATGAATTACTATTATGCTGCAAGAAATGATAAAAACTATGATTTTGGAGAAACCTGGGAAGACTTGTATGAGCTGATGCAGAGTTAAGTGAGGAGAACAATGTTCACAACATTGTATCGAAAAACAACTTTGAAAGACTTAGGAACTCTTATTAACTCAATAACCAATCACAGTTCCAGGGGATCTGTGGTGAAGCATGTTATGTGATGGACTCAAGATACAGCATGAATCATATATTTTTGGGTCTGGCTCATATAGGAATTTGTTTTGACTATGCATATTTGAATGTGAATTTTCTTTTTTGTTTTTTTTTTTTCTGATAGGGGGTGATATGGAAGAAAGAGAAAATAAATGCTTGGTCATTGAAAAAATTAAATAAAAAAAGTGTCAGCAGAATTAGAAGGCACCAATAACCTGGGATTGCTTGTGGGAAAAAAATAAAAGGAGTGCAGGAAGGAAGAACACTGAACTTGGTCCTTCAATTAAAAAAAATCATTTTGTGGTAATGAGCCCAACTTATAGTTAGCCTCAGTGCCTCCCTTATTATTTAACACTGAAAAATTTCAGGCTGCTGTATGAATTTAAAAATATCTATTTGACGCTGTATCTTGCAGTTTAAATGGGAGATCCAGAGAAGAAAAGAGATTTATTCAAGGTTACACAGCCACTCAGTGGCCATGCTGGGAATAGAACCCAGGCTCCCTACTTTCCAGCCCGGTATTCTTTTCACTGCTCTTCCTCAACTTCACTCTTTCATATCTTTCTTTCTTCTAGGATGTGCAGATTTTATTTGGTGATTCAAATCAACTTGGTCTGTATTTCATGGTGTATTGCCTAGCAGGACAATTTGGTGGATTCCCTCTGCCTTAATGTCCCTTCTAGAGAAATTGTGATAAAATCTCTGTCTTCAAAAATTTCAGTTTTAATAGAGTATCTGGGTCTAATTCAAGTGCTCATTCAGAAACCTGAGGCAGATTTCTAAAGCTACCACTATGCTCCGCCCCCCCCCCCACACACACACACAGACACACAAACAGACTGTTGGAAATATGGCTATTTGTCCTTTGAAAACTATGGTAGTGCAGCAATATACTCTTCTTATAAGGTCATGTATGAGTTTTTATTAAAATAAGGAACAGATTCTGTTGTTTATAATAATCAACTGAGGCATTGTTTGTGATACATCTGGGCAGTGGTTCTATTTGACAATGCCAGTCCTCAACCAAGCTAAAGCATCCTATCATTCAGGAAATCCTCATTCCCACTAGCCCCAACCTAAATTGGGGGTTTTCTGCAATTTACCCCCAATTTGAGGGACAAATGGTGTTCTCTGGGAGCCATGACTTCACCCAACTCACACCTTTTCATTTCTTATTTAGCAGATGTAGCCTAGGGACGGAGCTGTTTTAAAAATGAAATGGCTAACTCAACTCTCCTCCCCTCTTCTCCCTCCCCCAAATCAACAATTTAATGCACTGGAACCTATGACCGTTCATCTTGATCTACTTATAAGGCCACTGGCCAAGTCTTTTGAGCAGGTAAATAATCACCCCTTTCGACTGTGCTCAGGAAGACAAACACCTTTTTTGTTCACTGCTTTCTATTTAGAGTACAGAGTGGCCCCCGTTAAGGGAGCATTTTCCAGTCAGGAATATAATTTCCATGCCACATTTTGAAAGTAAATGAAACAACAAACAGAAAGTAAATGAAGCCACTCCCATGAACTTAATGGGGTATTTGGTGATGACCTACATCAGACATACTTTAGTATGTGTAAATGGCCTTGACATTTCTTACCAATTCAATGCAATTTCTTTACTTTTCCTTATGATTTCTCCTTCATTCCTCCCCAGCTCTCCCACTGCACTTCCCCCTTTCTCTCCTTTAATAGGATTCAATGAGATGACTTTGATTTGTGCTTCAGACCTTGCCACTATCCAGTGAATTTTGTTAATGGTCATTAATTTTGACATCTCAGAGATCATCTTCAACATGGAAATTGCCAAGTAACAGATTTCTTTAAAAGCGAAGTGTAAAATCCTGATTCTTAGGAAAATGATTCCTCAGTAGAGAAAATATTGCAAAGAAGTGTATTTTTTTTAAAAATCCCTAACTCTTAGTATAGAAAACATGATTTTAGGAGGGAGGTGGAAGTGTAAATCTTAGATCAGGCATCTGATCAATTTAGAGAGGATCTCTCCAATAATGTAGACTGCAGGCCAACCACATTGGATCATTCATGGTTTAACAGTAGCAGGGAGCATCTCCCCCAATTTGCTGGAGGTATTCCTTTTGTTCTCTTGACATTTTAAAGATTCCAAGGAACACATTTGTGACTTTGTGACCCTTCCCCCACTCTGGTCATACAGCCAGCTTATGATCCTTTTTTTTTTTCATACCTTTCTTTAATGATATCCTTTATGCAGCTTACACTTCATGAATTTCAGTAAAAATGACACTAAGCAGATAGGCAGCACAGGATAGAAGGGACTACCCTGTCACTTCCTACTAAGGGAGGTTGCATTAAGGTCTAATGGACCCTAATGACTTGAGGATTTGATTGAATTTGATTAAAACTATTTAGGTGTAAAGTCAGCAGCCCTAGCTCCTTCTTAATTCTCATTTCAAATATATAAACATAAATTCAGAATTATCAAAATCCATAAATAGATTGCCAGTAAGAACACTGAGAAATCTAAGTCTAAATACAACCCAGAGGAGAAGAAAACAGAAATAAAAATCTCATTGAATGCAATTTATATTTCTGACACTAATCTGTTTTCTTTCTCTTAATAGTGTGGAATTTATATCGCCACTAACTGTTCAAATTATTTAGAACAATAGATGACTTAAATACCCAAACTAGAAATGTATCTTCTTATGGACAAAATAACTCTTTGGAATATGTTTTCATTAGCTAATATTCAATTCTTTGGATTCTTTATAGCCTCTCATATTTTAGTGGAACCTTAAATGTTTATATCAATTGGAAATTATCTGTGTGAGAGGACAAAAGAGAGTGGCTTGTCTATTCTGAGTGTATTATGTCTGTTGTCTTCAATTCTAAGAGGCACAGGCAGATATTATTGCCAGTGAGTTAAGTGATGTCTCCAGACACTGGAAGTCCTAGGAGGGGCCACTGATAGGCCTAAAGCATAATCAAGAGGAAAAGGAACAAAGGAAAAAGAAAAAAACATGAAGCAAATCTATAGATCAAGGAAAGAGCAAGAGAAAAATGTCATCAGGAACTCCCATGGATACCATTTAGTAACTAAATGTCAATGGTTCCTTAGCTAGAGGGTATGTAACCTGAGTTTCAAAAATGGAATTCTTAGGCCCCCTAGTGGGATTCCTGGACCCTTTGGTAAATGGACCGAGTTTAATCTTGAGTTACTTCCTTCTCTCTCTCTCACTGTCTCTCTCTCTCTCTCTCTCTCTCTCTCTCTCTCTCTCTCTCTCTCTCTCTCTCTCTCTCTTTAGGTTTAGGTTAGGAGTACCTGGGTTCAAATCCCATCTCAGACACAGACACTTAATAAAAGAGACTGAGAAACAGATGTAGTAAAAGAGAGACTGAGGGAGTACAGAGATTGAGACAAACAAGAGAGACAGATTGAGAGACAGGTTTAGAAAAAGAGAGAGACTGAGAGAGTACAGAACATTGAAACAGACAAGTGAGATTGAGAAAAAGGTTGACACAGATTGAGAGAGACGGAGACAGAGATTTAGAAAACGAGACACTTAGAATAAAGATTGAAAGAGAGAAGAGATTGAGATACTGAGAGGTTGAGAGAGATTGAGAAAAAGAGAAAAATTAAGAGACAAGAGCGATAGAGATTGAAAGAGAGCCTGAGAAAGAACCAGACAGACAGAGGAAAAGAGTGAAAGGGAGAGTGGGAGTGAGTGCTGGGAGTTGTGTTTCTAGCAGTTTAACATGAGGCAGGGCAGGTGATCACATACAGGTGCTGAATATCTGATCAGCTTCTGACTACAGGGATGATTGTGCATGAAATTTAGGGCCAGAAATTGGCAGCACCGTCCCTACAAAAGGGCTGATCCTTTTACCCTCTTTTGATATAATTTATGCCCTAGGTCAGCCTTACTTCATCTCTGTGGGAATAAATCATCTGGGAGAAAGTTATCACGGTTCCTTTGGCCTCAACTTTCTTCCTGTCTCAGAGCTCTTAGGACATCAACTAATGGTGGCAGAAAATTAGATAAGGGGTAAGAGAAGGGAGAATTGCTAGAGAGACACACTGAGAAAGTGCTAATGATGCCTGGAAACCTATCATTCTTAAAGGTCTTGGGTGCACTTAAGTGTAGAGATCTAAAGTAATCCTGATTTTTTAGATCTAGATTTTCTAGAATGGTCACAAAAATCAAAGAAAAAGCTCCAGGATTTGGAATATTATTTTCAATAACTCAAAAAGCAAGGCTTTCTCTCTTGGCTCCTTTGTATAAGTGGAAACCAACCCTCCACCCCCCCCCCACCCTGATATAATTTAAAGTCCCAACAATCCAATCCATGATTTCACAGGAGGACCCTCAATCCACCAATGCCAAGTTTGATCTCTTGATAACTCTAATAGCCTGTTCCCAGACCCTAAAGCTCCTCACTGTATCCAGAATAGACTTTGCCAACCTTGAAGCATTTTAGCAATGGACTTTTATTCTGGGTCTTAGATTCCCTGGGCCTTCCTAAAATGAGGGCTTTATGATAATGACCTTGTACATCATCTCGACATTTATACAAAAATACAAAGACCCTCAGGATCCTCCTCCCTCTTCCCCCCTATCACCGCAGGACAAAGGGTCATTTCTTCCCAGTCTCCTCCAAGTGCTGGCTCCACCAACCCTGGCCTCACCTCACCTGATCCTGGTATCACCCACCCCAATCCTGACCTCACCTCACCTGACCCTAGTGTCACTTCCCCCAAACCTGGCCTCACTTCCCCCAACCTGTGACACAAAAAAAAACTGTTCGAGTCAATGATAGGGGGTTATTGAATTCTGTGTTTATTCCAATTCCTATGAGTTCTTATATGATTGGAAGTTTGATCTTTTCATGCTGGTAACCCATTTTATCTTGTACTGCAGTCCAGATTTTCATCATGGCCCACTTTGCCCCCTCAAGCTCACTCCATGCTTGCAAAGTGGTATCTTTTGTGTTGAAAATCAGACTTACAATGTGATTTCAGTTTCGCTTCTTCCCAGGCTGATCTTCTCTTTCTTTTGCGTCCAAAACCAGGTTTTTTTAATGCTCGGAGTCTTGTTTCTTCTGTTCCAACTGATCTGTTTCTTCCATGTCCACATCGTTTTCTCTTCCTGAAAGTCAGCACATCATCTGTTTCAGAGGTTGAGTCTCTTTCTTCATCTTCAGGTGCTGGTGTGGTACCTTCCCTTGTAACGACACTTCCACTTTCAGAGTCAGCAGGGGTCAAAGCAATGCCATCCAATTCGCCTCCGTCAGGTGATGACAGATGAACTTGATGCAATCGGTGGGATAATTCATCTTCTTCTATGGACTCCATCCTTATTTTACCCCTCCAGCAATGAAGTGGAGAGAAAACACCTAGCTCTGTAAAGTTGCTGTTGCCTTAGTGACATTATGCCACATCATAAGGCTTTCCATTATGACCTTTTCCATTGTCCCAGAGGTGACTGAGAGGAGGGGCCAATGGCAGGCCTTGGGTCAATTTACCCCCCCCCATTAAAACACAGACACATACACATATATAATTATATATAACTATACATATTATACATATTATACAATTATATATAATTATATATATTATACATATGCTCATATAGAGACACACACACACACACACACACACATACACACACACACAGACACACCCTTTTCCCTTAATTTCCTTGTCTCCCAACACTTTTCTAAAAGCTCTTCCATCAATCTTATATTGCTATTTAAGGCAAATGAACTTATATCTTTTAAGTATTTGCAAAGCTCTGTGCTAAGAACTGGGGAAATGGGGAAAGAGCACTTCCCGCTCTCAAGGATCTCACAGTCAAATGGTTCCTGAGTCTCCAGAGTTCGTATTTGGGGGGGGCAGAATTTTCTATAATCATGTCTGAGGAGGACTTGGCAGCATGCTCTTTCCCAGCAGGAGTTAGTGCCACGTCTGATCATACTACTTGCTTCCAGGACTGGACCCTCCCAGTCCCATATTCTGCCCATATTTTCTGAGCTTACTTTGAGAAGGCCTAGATGATCCAAACCCCAACTGACTCCCATTCCCATTGCTAGAGTGCTTTTCAGTTTTCCAAACAACTTTCCTTATACAGAAATACTGTGAGGTCAGTTCTGCAATGCTTATTATGTTGCCCAAAAGGAAATTGAGGTGCCGAGACCTGAATGTCCTTGCAGCTAGCAAGTATTTGAGGTAGAATTCAAACCCAGGACTCCCGAATCCAAGTCTGGCTTTCTTCCCATTGTTGTACAACTTGAAGACAGTGGATGATGAGCCAGTAACCTCACAGAAGGGCAGCTTCCCTCGTTGATACAGATCATATCCCATTTGTGTGCTCAGCCTTTGTAGCCTCTGCATCAGTTTTCTCATCTGTAAAACAAGGACAATAAAAGCACTTATGTCAAATCTGACTGAATAAAAGGATAACTGTAAAGCACTTAGCATACTGTCTGATACACAGGAAGCACTAGCTCAATGTTGGCTACTATTCTCTTCCTCTAGGAGGATGCCAGCTCCTTGGCAGCACTGATGTTTGTATCCCCAGAACATAGTGCTTTGCTCTAGCTCATAGAACTTCTTTCGCTTAAACACAATATGACTGGGGCGGCTAGGTGGCATAGTGGATAAAGCACTGGCCCTGGAGTCAGGAGTACATGGGTTCAAATCCAGTCTCAGCCATTTAATAATTACCTACCTGTGTGGCCTTGGCAAGCCACTTAACCCCTGTTTGCCTTGCAAATAAGAAAAAAAACTAAAAAAAGGCTTCAATAGTACTTTGAGGGCATATGTTCTTTAGTTTGGCTACTTTGGGATGCTGGATGGAATCTTTGTCCAGGGGAATGTCTCCAGAGTTCTTATTTGGGGGGGGGGCAGAATTTTCTATAATTATGTCTGAGGAGGACTTGGCAGCATGCTCTTTCCCAGCAGGGGTCTGACATGGAAGGGAATGTGTGGAATGATTGTGCACAGCAGGGGGTGTTAATTTGGTGTTTGAGGGTGCTGATTTACCCATTAGTAGAATTGAGGTGAGGGAAGTTTGGGTTGGTGATAATGCCCATCATGCAGGTCCCAGGAAATACAGGGAGTTGGAAACTTAATATTGCCCAAGAGGAGGCTTCAGCTGATGTTGGAGGTTCCACATTACCCATCTAGGGGCCCTAGATGGAACAGAACTAATTTTTCCCATTCAGGTAGCCTGGTAGTCTTGGGGGAAGGCTGAACCTACCCAAAAGACTATTGGAACATGACTTGGGGACTTTAACATACCCAGAAGCAGGATCTTCTGAAGGGATTTTGGATGTGATTTTTTCCTAGCAGGTGGGCCTGACATGGCTTCCTGAGGCTAAATTTGAGTTTTGGGGTGTTTGGGAGAGTTTGGAGCAAATAACTTTGCCTTATTATAGAAAGTGAGGGATCTTGTAGCCAAAGTTGCTGACCTGGATGCCTGTGGAAGTATGTGTTGTTGGCAGAATTTCCCTAATTGTATTTCTGAGGAGGGGTACAATGGTGACTTTATCCAGTGGGGTTTCCACGGAGAGCATGTTTTGTTTGTTTGCCTAGCAGGGCAAGGAGGAGAAGCCTTGGGAGGATGAATTTTGGCACTACAAGGGAACCGAAGTGATGTATGGGAGATTTAATAACGTTCTCACGACTGAAAAGATTTTGAAAGGCCTAGCTTTATTTAGATTAGACATTCAGGGGTGATTGATGCTAACTTTGTCCAGCAGAATGTTTCCAGAAGACTTATTGGGGGGACATAATATACCTCTCAGCAACTCTGAGGAGAACTTGGCAGGATGCTCTTTTCCCTGCAGGAGGCTGAGTTGTAGAGGTAAGGAGAGATTGTAAGCAAAAGGGGTACTAAGTAGGTACCTGAGGGTATTCATTTACCTATTAGTTCTTTTGAGGACCGATTAGCAGTCCTCACTTTATACTGAGGGAAGGTTGACCTAGTCATAATACCCATCAAGGTGGTCAGAAGAAATATAGGGAGCTGGAGACAACACCTTGCCAAAAGGGATGCTTCAGCTGTTGTGGGAAGGTCCACGTTTTCCTTCTAGGGGATCCTGAGCATTATTTGGGAATAGCTTTTTCATTAAGGGAGCCTGCTAGTTAGTGTGGTAAGACTGAATTTACCCTATAGAATATTGGAGGATTATTTGAGGGTCTTCACCTTACCCAGCAGAAGGATGGTCTGATGAGGTTTGGATGTGATTTTCCCAGCAGGGGGACTGAAATGCTGTGCTGGTGCTATGTTTCATATCTGTATTGTTGAGGAGAGGTTGAAGGAGTTAACTTTGCCCATCTGATAAACCTGAGGAGGGTTTTGTCCAATGTTTCTGACCTGGGTGCCTGAGGAGCTATCTGTTGTTGGCTGAAATTCAGCACTATATGTCTGAGGAGTGATAGGCTGATGACTTTATCCAATGGGGTTTCTAAGAGAGTTTGTATTGGTTGTTTGCTTAGTAGGCCAAAGAAGGGATGCCTTAGAAGGGCGAATTTCCCCACAGAGGAAACTGAAGTTCTCAATGGGAGTATTAATATGTCTCTCATGCTTTAATAGTGTTTTCAGGGCATATGTTCTTTAGTTTGGCTACTTTGGGACGCTGGATGCAATCTTTGTCCAGTAGAATGTCTCCAGAGTTCCTATTGGGGGCGACAGAATTTTCTATAATCATGTCTGAGGAGGACTTGGCAGCATGCTCTTTCCCAACACGGGGCTGACATGGAAAGGAATGTGTGGAAAGATTGTTCCCAGCAGGGGGTGTGAAGTTGGTGTTTGAGCGTGCTAATTTAGCAATTAGGAGATTTGATGTGAGGGAATTTGGGGTTGGTGATAATGCCCATCATGCAGGTCTCAGGAAATATAGGGAGTTGGAAAAGTCATACTGTCCAAGAGGGGGCTTCAGCTGATGTTATAGGTTCCACATTATCCATCTAGGGGCCCTAGAGGGAAAAGAACTAATTTTTCTCATAATTAGTGGGGTAAAACTGAATTTCCCCTATAGAATATTGGAGGATCATTTGGGGTCTTCACCTTACTCAACAGGAGGATGGTCTGATGTGGTTTGGATGTGATTTTTCCCAGTAGGTGAGCCTGAAATGGTATGCTAGTGCTATGTTTCATGTCTGTAGTCCAGAGGAGAGGTTGAAGGGGTTACCTTTGCCCATTTGGTGAACCTGAGGATGGTTTTGGCCAAGGTTTCTGACCTGGGTGCCTGAGGAGCTATATGATGTTGGCTGAAATTAAGCACTATATATCTGTGGAGTGATAGGCTGATGACTTTATCCAGTTCAGTTTCTAATAGAGTTTGTACTGCTTGTTTGCATGGTAGGCCAAAGAGGGGATGCCTTAGGATGATGAATTTGCCCACAGAGGAAACTGAAGATCTCTATGGGAGAATTAATATGTCTCTCAGGCTTGAATAGTGTTTTGAGGGCATGTGTTCTTTAGTTTGGCTACTTTGGGACACTGGACGCAATCTTTGTCCAGGAGAATGTCTCCAGAGTTCTTATTTGGGGGGGGGCAGAATTTTCTATAATCATGTCTGAGGAGGACTTAGCAGCATGCTCTTTCACAACAAGGGGCTGACATGGAAGGGAATGTGTGGAATGATTGTGCCAAGCAGGGGGTGTTAAGTTGGTGTTTGAGGGTGCTGATTTACCCATGAGTACATTTGGGGAGAGGGAAGTTTGGGTTGGTGATAATGCCCATCATGCAGGTCCCAGGAAATATAGCGAGTTGGAAAGATAATATTGCCCACGAGGAGGCTTCAGCTGATGTTATAGGTTCCACATTATCCATCTAGGTGCCATAGATGGGAAAGAACTAATTTTTCTCATTCAGGTAGCCTGGTAGCCTTGGGGGAAGGCTGAACTTACCCAAAACAGTATTGGAGCATGACTTGGGAACTTCAACTTACTCAGAATCCGGATCATCTGAAGTGTCTTGGGTGTGATTTTTCCTAGCAGGTGGGACTGAGATGGTTTCCTGAGGCTAAGTCTGATTTTTGTAGTCTTTGGGAGAGTTTGGAGCAGATAATTTTGCCCTGTTATAAAAAGTGAGGGAGGTTGTAGCCAAGGTTGCTGACCTGGATGCCTGTGAAGGTATGTGTTGCTGGCAGAATTTCCCCAACTGTATTTCTGAGGAGGGGCTAGACTAGTGACTTTATCGATTGGGGTTTCTACGGAGAGCATGTTTTGTTTGTTTGCCTAGCAGGGCAAGGAGGGGAAGCTTTTGGAGGATGAATTTGGCCCCAAATGTGACCTGAAGTGCTCTATGGGATATTTAATAAGGTTCTCAAGCCTGAAAAGAGTTTGGAAGGGCTAACCTTGTTTAGTTTAGCCATTGAGGGATGGATGATGCTAACTTTGTCCAGCAGAATGTTTACAGAAGAGTTATTGGGCGCGACATAATTTACCTGTCAGCATCTCTGAGGAGAACTTGGCAGGATGCTCTTTTCCCTGCAGGAGGCTGAGTTCTAGAGGAGTGCAGAGATTGTACCCAGTAGGGTGTACTAAGTTGTTAACTGAGGGGTTCATTTACCTATTAGTTCTTTTGAGGACAGATGAGCAGTCCTCACTTTGTCCTGAGGGAAGGTTGGCCTAGTCATAATACCCATCGAGCTTTTCAGAGGAAATTTAGGGAGCTGGAGACAACACCTTACCAAAAGAGAGGCTTCATCTGATGTGGGATTTCCATATTTTACTTCTGACAGATCCTGAGCCTTATTTAGAAATAACTTTCTCATTAATGGAGCTTGGTAGTTAGTGGGGCTTGACTGAATTTACCCTATAGAATATTGGAGGATCATTAGGGGGTCTTCACCTTACCCAGTAGGGGGATGGTGTTATGTGGTGTGGATTTGATTTTTCCCAGCAGGTGGGCCTGAAATGATGTACTAGTGCTATGTTTCATATCTGTAATCTTTAGGAGAGGTAGAAGGGTTAACTGTGCCCATTTGGTGAACCTGAGGAGGGCCAAGGTTTCTGACCTGGGTGCCTGAGGAGCTATCTGTGGTTGGCTGAAATTCAGCACTATATTTCTCAGAAGTGATAGGCTGATGACTTTATCCAGTGGGGTTTCTAAGAGAGTTTGTATTGGTTGTTTGCTTAGTAGGCCAAAGAGGGGATGCCTTAGGAGGTTGAATTTGTCCACAGAGGGAGCTGAAGTTCTCTATGGGAGAATTAATATGTCTCCCACGCTTAAATAGTGTTTTGAGGGCATATGGTCTTTAGTTTGGCAACTTTGGGACACTGGATGCAATCTTTGTCCAGGACAATGTCTCCAGAGCTCTTATTAAGGGGGCAGAATTTTCTGTAATCATGTCTGAGGAGGACTTGGCAGCATGCTCTTTCTCAGCTGGGGGCTGACATGGAAGGCAATGTGTGGAATGATTGTGCCCAGCAGGAGGTGTTCAGTTGGTGTTTTAGGGTGCTGATTTACCCATGAGTAGATTTGAGGTGAGGGAAGTTTGGGTTGGTGATAATGCCCATCATGGATGTTCCAGGAAATATAGTGAGTTGGAAACGTAATATGGTCCAAGAGGAGGCTTCACCTGATGGTATAAGTTCCACATTATCCATCTAGGTGCCCTAGATGGAAATGAACTAATTTTTCAAATTCAGGTAGCCTGGTAGTCTTAGGGGAAGGCTGAACTTACCGAAAAGAGTATTGGAGCATAACTTGGGGACTTCAGCTTACTCAGATTCAGGATCATCTGAAGTGTCTTGGATGTGTAGGTGGGTCTGAGATAGTTTCCGGAGGCTAGGTTTGATTTTTGTAGTCTTTGGGAGAGTTTGGAGCAGATATCATTGCCCTGTTATAGAAAGTGAGGGAGGTTTTGTCCAAGGTTGCTGACCTGGATGCCTGTGGAGGTATGTGTTGCTGGCAGAATTAACCCAACTGTATTTCTGAGCCGGAGTACACTGGTGACTTTATCGATTGGGGTTTCTACAGAGAGCATGTTTCGTTTGTTTGCCTTGCAGGGCAAGGAGGGGAAGCCTTGGGAGGATGAATTTGGCCATACAAGGAACTTGAAGTGCTGTATGGGAGATTTAATAATGTTCTCACGCCTGAAAAGAGTTTGAAAGGGCTAGCTTTTTTTAGTTAAGCCATTGAGGAGTGGTTGATGCTAACTTTGTCCAGCAGAATGTTTCCAGAAGGGGAAGGCTAGGTGGTCCAGTGAATAGAGCACCGGCCTTGGAGTCAAGGAGTACCTAGGTTCAAATCTGACCTCAAACACTTAATAATTACCTAGCCATGTGGCCTTGGGCAAGACACTTAACCCCATTGCCTTGAAAAAAATCTAAAAATAAATGTTTCCATAAGAGTTATTGTGGGGACATAACATACCTCTCAGCCACTCTGAGGAGAACTTGGCAGGATGCTCTTTTACCTGCAGGAGGCTGAGTTGTAGAGGTATGGAGAGATTGTAAGCAATAGGGATACTAAGTAGGTACCCGAGGGTATTCATTTAGCTATTAGTTCTTTGGAGGACCAATTAGCAGTCCTCACTTTATCCTGAGGGAAGGTTGGCCTAGTCATAATACCCATCAAGGTGGTCAGAAGAAATATAGGGAGCTGGAGACAACACCTTGCCAAAAGGGATGCTTCAGCTGTTGTGGGAAGGTCCACGTTTTCCTTCTAGGGGATCCTGAGCATTATTTGGGAATAGCTTTTTCATTAAGGGAGCCTGCTAGTTAGTGTGGTAAGACTGAATTTACCCTATAGAATATTGGAGGATTATTTGAGGGTCTTCACCTTACCCAGCAGAAGGATGGTCTGATGAGGTTTGGATGTGATTTTCCCAGCAGGGGGACTGAAATGCTGTGCTGGTGAAATGTTTCATATCATTAGTGTTGAAGAGAGGTTGAAGGAGTTAACTTTGCCCATCTTATAAACCTGAGGAGGGTTTTGTCCAATGTTTCTGACCTGGGTGCCTGAGGAACTATCTGTTGTTGGCTGAAATTAAGCACTATATGTCTGAGGAGTGATAGGCTGATGACTTTATCCAATGGGGTTTCTAAGAGAGGTTTTATTGTTTGTTTGCTTAGTAGGCCAAAGAAGGGGATGCCTTAGGAGGATGAATTTGCCTACAGAGGGACCTGTAGTTCTCTATGGGAGAATTAATATGTCTCTCAGGCTTCAATAGTGTTCTGAGGGCATATGTTCTTTAGTTTGGCTACTTTGGGACACTGGATGAAATCTTTGTCCAGGAGAATGTCTCCAGAGTTCTTATTGCGGGGGAGAGCAAAATTTCTATAATCATGTCTGAGGAGGACTTGGCAACATGCTCTGTCCAAGCAAGGGGTCTGACAGGGAAGGGAAACTGGGGAATGATTGTGCCCAGTAGAGGTATTGAGTTGGTGTCTGAGGATGCTGATTTACCCATTAGGAGATTTGAGGGGAGCGAATTTGGGGTCAGTGATAATACCCATCATGGAGGTCCCAGGAAATATAGCGAGTTGGAAACGTAATATTGTCCAAGAGGAGGCTTCAGCTCATGTTATAGATTCCAAATTATACATCTAGGGGCCATAGATGGGAAAGAACTAGGTTTTTATCATTCAGGTAGCCTGATAGACTTGGGGGAAGGCTGAACTTACCCTAAAGAGTATTGGAGCATGACTTGGGGACTTCAACTTACTCAGAATCAGGATCATCTGAAGTGTCTTGGATGTGATTTTTCCTAGCAGGTGGGCCTGAGATGGTTTCCTGAGGCTAAGTTTGATTTTTGTAGTCTTTGGGAGAATTTGGAGCAGATAACTTTGCCCTGTTATAGAAAGTGAGGGAGGTTGTAGTCAATGTTGCTTTCCTGGATGCCTGTGAAGTTATGTGTTGCTGGCAGAATTTCTCCAACTGTATTTCTGAGGAGGGGGACACTAGTAAAATTTATCAATTGGGGTTTCTATGGAGAGCATGTTTTTTTTGTTTTCCTAGCAGGGCAAAGATGGGAAGCCTTTGGAGGATGAATGTGGCCCTAAATGGGACCTAAAGTGTTCTATGGGAGATTTAATAAGGTTCTCAAGCCTGAATAGAGTTTGGAAGGCCTAACTTTATTTACTTTAGTCATGGAGTAATGGTTGATGCTAACTTTGTCCAGCAGAATGTTTCTAGAAGAGTTATTGGGCGGGACATAATTTACCTGTCAGCACCACTGAGGAGAACTTGGCAGGTTGCTCGTTTCCCTCCAGGAGGCTGAGTTCTAGAGGAGTGCAGAGATTGTACGCACTAGGGGGTACTAAGTTGTTATCTGAGGGGTTCATTTGCCTATTAGATCTTTTGAGGACAGATTAGCAATCCTCACTTTGTCCGGAGGGAAGGTTTGCGTAGTCCTAATACTCATCAAGGTGGTCAGAGGAAATATAGGGAGCTTCAGAAAACACCTTACCAAAAGAGAGGCTTCAGCTGATGTGGGATTTCCATATTTTACTTCTGGCAGATCCTGAGCATTATTTGGGAATAGCTTTCTCATTAGGGGAGGCTGGTAGTTAGTGAGGCTTGACTGATTTTACCCCATAGAATATTGGAGGATCATTAGGGGGTCTTCAACTTAACCAGCAGGGGGGATGGTCTTATGTGGTTTGGATGTGATTTTTCCCAGTAGGTGGGCCTGAAATGATGTGCTAGTGCTATGTTTCATATCTGTAGTCTTTAGGAGAGGTAGAAGGGTTAACTGTGCCCATTTGGTGAACCTGGGGAGGGTTTTGGGTAAGGATTCTGACCTGGGTGCCTGAGGAGCTATCTGTTGTTGGCTGAAATTCAGCACTATATGTCTGAGAAGGGACAGGCTGATGACTTAATCCAGTGGGGTTTCTAAGAGAGTTTGTATGGTTGTTTGCTTAGTAGGCCAAAGAGGGGATGCCTTAGGAGGGTGAATTTGCCCACAGAGGGAACTGAAGTTCTCTATGGGGGAATATATATGTCTCTCATGCTTAAATAGTTTTTTGAGGGCATATGTTCTTTGGTTTGGCTACTTTGGGACACTGGATGCAATCTTTGTCCAGGACAATATCTCCAGAGTTCTTATTGGGGGGGGCAGAGTTTTCTCTAATTAGGTCTGAGGAGGACTTGGCAGCATGCTCTTTCCCAGCAGGGCCCTGTCATGGAAGGCAATGTGTGAAATGATTGTGCCCAACAGGGGGTGTTAAGTTGTAGTTTGAGGGTCGTGATTTACCCATGAGTAGATTTGAGGTGAAGGAAGTTGGGGTTGGTGATAATGCCCATCATGCAGGTCCCAGCAAATATAGGGAGTTGGAAACGTAATATTGTCCAAGAGGAGGGTTCAGCTGATGTTATAGGTTCCACATTATCTATATAGGGGCCCTAGAGGGAAAAGAACTAATTTTTCAAATTCAGGTAGCCTGGTAGTCTTGGGGGAAGGCTGAACTTTTCCAAACGACTATTGGAGCATGACTTGGGTACTTCAACCTAGCCAGAAGTAGGATCATCTGAAGTGTTTTGGATGTGATTTTTTCCTAACAGGTGGGCCTGAGATGTTTTCCTGAGGCTACGTTTGAGTTTTGGAGTATTTGGGAGAGCTGGAGCAGGTAACTTTGCCTTGTTATAGAAAGTGAGGGAGGTTGTAGGCAAGGTTGCTTACCTGGATTCCTGTGACGGTATGTGTTGTTGGCAAAATTTCCCCAACTGTATTTCAGAAGAGGAGGAGACTAGTGAGGCTTATCCATTGGGGTTTCTATGGACAGCATGCTTTGTTTGTTTGCCTAGCAGGGCAAGGAGGGGAAGCCTTTGGAGGAGGAATTTGGCCCTAAATGGGACCTAAAGTGCTCTATGGGAGATTTAATAAGGATCTCAAGGCTGAAAAGAGTTTGGAAGGGCTAACCTTGTTTAGTTTAGCCATTGAGGGATGGTTGATGCTAACTTTGTCCAGCAGAATGTTTTCAGAAAAGTTATTGGGTGGGACATAATTTACCTGTCAGCAACTCTGAGGAGAACATGGCAGGTAGCTCTTTTCCCTGCAGGAGGCTGAGTTTCAGAGGAGTGCAGAGATTGTACCCAGTGGGGGGTACTAAGTTGGTATCTGAGGGTGTTTATTTATATATTAGTTCTTTTGAGGACAAATTAGCAGCCGTCACTTTGTCCTGAGGGAAGGGTGACATAGTCATAATACCCATCAAGCTGGTCAGAAGAAGTATAGTGAGCAGGAGACAAGACCTTGCCAAAAGGGAGGCTTCAGGTGTTGTGGGAAGTTCCACATTTTCCTTCTGGG